>NC_056712.1:26396788-26401788 GCF_018831695.1 Puntigrus tetrazona | reverse complement strand
TAAATCGATCACGTGATTAAGATACTCACAAAGTTCTCGCTCGTTATTTCGGGTAGATCTGAAAGGAAAAGCAGAGAGCGCGTCAGAGAGCGCGAAAACCCGCAGCTGAAGCAGAGCCGACTCACACTCACCGACAAAACCCCGCGACATCCTCAAAGATCAAAGATCCGCCGAAGAATCCCGAGCGCGCGTCTGGACGCGTTACCATGGAGACCAAGCGGAAACTCCGGAACAGGCGAGACGGGATTCTGCTCGAGTTTGACTTCTCACATATTAATAATAATAATACACACTAGCAGAGATGAGAAGGAAATAAGTAGTCTTGACTAAGTAACACTTTATTTTAAGGTGTCCTTGTTACACATGTACTTACTATTATAAAAGTAATATGCAGTGAATTAATATCACTTAGAACTTTAATATATAATTATACCGTAACAAGGAAACTATCAAAGAAAGCGCACAACTGATCTCATTAAAGTGTGAATGCTAAATGAAAAACTAACACGCGTGCTACTGATACTCTATGGGCTTCGGCGTGTGCTCCACGTGAGCAGGACTGGGTTCTGGGTAGCTTCCGGTCTCAGTGTAACCCTGGGTTACAGAACCACATTCCAGAAATCATACTTGTGGTTAGAATATTTATTTTAATCTGAATATACATGTAATACTCATTATCAGACCAATATTGAGAAAACTTTCATGTTGTGGATAAAATGTACATTTTCTTACTCTTTATATCAATTTGATACAAAATGACTAAAAATCAAAGACATAATCAGGTCATTTTTAAATAAGTTGTGTAATGTTTCAAACTACATTTTTTGTCATGTTCTTCTGAGGACCCGTGCTCAGACAGAAAGAAAATATTGTGTACCAATGCATTACGTATATGACAAAAAAAACCCTGTTCATGACATTTAAAGACTACTTTCACCTCAAACACTAATTAGTTGTAATTTGACACATTTTCAAATATTATTACCAATTTGAAACAAATGTAATTATACTCCCTTATATTTTAATATGTATTCAAAATAAGCATGTTAAAATTAAATGTAACGGTATTTCTAGTTCATTTTATTTTCCAGAACCTTACGTGAAATCTTAAGTACACTAATTTGATGTGCTTTCAATGAATAAAATCACTTTCAGATCTTCACGTCTTTGCCTTGTGTGTAGAAGGGATCTCTCTCAGAACAGATGACAGGGTTCTCTTCTATTCACAGGTAAAAAAAAGGGCTTTATTTAAAACAATGTATAAAAACAAGCATGTAATGAGCAATATGTACAAACGTGCAAAAACACAGGACCGAGATGACTGCTGTACACAAGTGCAGAACTCATGAGAAGTTCATCATTAAAAACACTCTCTCACACACACACACACACGCGCTCTCTCTCTCTCTCAGAGGCGGCGGACGTTACGTTTGCTCTGAGCGCTGCCGGGCAGCACGTCTCTCTTGCTCCGGCGCTTGGCAGACAGATGAGCACAGTCTCTGGATCCGTGGAGCGGGCAGGAACAGGCCAGACAGAAGCGGAAGCTGCAGCCGCTCCAGCTGCACTGACCCTCGCCCCGGAGACCGTGACAGCGCGCCGGACGCTCACAGCGAGGACACGGACGCAGATACTCGTCCCTCAGCAGAGTCTCAGCCACCTGACACACACACAACCTTCTGCTGACGTCATGTGCTTTACGTGAAAAAACACTGAATGTTTGGTCAAAACACCATTTTATAAAGAAAATGCTATACAGGGTATTTAAGACGATGTTTTCTCTTCACCGTTCCAACATCTGAGACCTAGAATACATCTAATACCTTCTTTTCAGACGTAGATTAAAGTAAAGAAAGCACTATACAGAACTTACTCTTGTAATCTCTTGTTATTGTAAAGTCTTGTTATTTGTGTCGCGCACGAGTGTTTTAGTGACTCGAGGCTCGTGTTCACCTGCAGGAAGTGCATGCGCTTGGAGCTGGTCTGGGTCGGGGTGCAGGGCGTGTGTGTGTGGGGCGTCCGGGCCTGAGCCTGCACACTGCCCAGAGCCGAGCGGCACGCCAGCGCTGACCTGGTGTCTGCATCAGGAACATGAGCCGCTCTGCCTCCCTACAAGAAAACACACGTCAGCCACGTACTACACCGAGCACACCGACTCTCACACGACCTGCGCACGCTTCACATGACCAGCTGCAGACGTCACGCTTCACATTTTAAAAGGATAGTTCACAGAAAAGAGAAAATTGTCACTTACTCACCCTCATGTCGTTCCAAACCTGTATGCATTTCTGTTTATCTGCAAAACACATAAGATTATAATTTGAAGAATGTTGCTCATTTTGGTTCCTACTGACTTCCATGGTATTTTTGGGGCATACGTTGGAAGTCGAGCAGAAACAACTAGCAACTTTCTTCAAAATATACACCACCACAGAGATGTGGAACGACATGAATGACATTTTCATTTTCAGGAGGACTATTCCTTTAAAATGCTAACGTTACCGTATCTGCTTCAAGATGATAACGACTCCACTAAACATGCAACAGGAGGTCATGTGACACGCAGCATCGCTAATTAAAGTCGTCACCTCCAGTGTGATCTTGAGCTCTCGGATGTGGCTTCTTCTCCTGTGAGCAGCTTTCTTATCTTCTGAGACGACGTCGTTCCAGTCATCAGACACCTGTCCAAACCTGTCATCAATCACAGGGTAAAGAGGTCATGACTTCAAAGATCTAAACATCCTTTCAAAGCTTAAAATCCTCCTCCTCTTCTCAGACCATGTCGGGGAGTTTGTAAATGAGGCACAGCTTCACGGACAATCAAAGAAAATGAATCTCAAAAGAGATTCAATCTGTTGAGCACCATTCAAGTCCACTATATGGAGAGAAATCCTGGAATGTTTTCCTTAAGGACGTCTTTGAGACTAAAAGTACAGAGGCATCACTGAAGAGATGAAGAGTCAGCGTCACAGACTTCATTCTGAAGACGTAATGGTCTCCACACAACTCATGATTGAAAGGATGTGATGGATATAAGCATTAGCTCAAACCAAGAGCTGTACCATAAGTGTTCTCCTCACCACAAGGAGTATAAACGCTCTTTCAGGGGGAGCGGCAGAATTAATAAGTATGGCTATGATTTTCTTGTCTCAGCTGTGGTCTACTGAAAAAAAAAAAAAAAAAAAAAAAACGAAAAAAACTGAAAATTACAACCAAAAATGACAATATGGAATCTTATCAGAATTTTAGTTTATCTTCTGAGTTGTTGCAGTAAAAAGCGCCAGTATTTCACCGAGTGAATCATTTGATGTCATCGACGCAGGGGGTACGTAAAATAATGGTGCCCCCATAGTCCAAGAACGGTTGTTGATTTATTTATTTTTAAATAACATACCTTTCATGGGTTTCTATTACATATTTCAATAACAGACATCATTCATTTTATATTAAGCTATCAATGTCTTAACTCCCGACAATCCCTTTAAACAGCAGTTAAAAACTTTATACTTGCCTTCCTTTAGTTTGTTTGCTATGTGTTATATCCCACAATGATTAGCTCAGAAGTGCATTTTTAATATAATTATGATTCGCCTGAAAGGAAGTCACATACACCTAGGATGGCTTGAGGGCGAGTAAAACACAGCCTTAAATTTTTGGTGAACTAACCCTTTAAGAATCAATTATGTGCAATATGACGTTGAATTAACGTCGCCGCTCTGTCGTTTAAAGTCCCTATGAATATTTGACCTGCTTCATGTACCTGTAGAGCTCAGCGGCAGACAGGAGACTCAAGATAACCGCTAGCACGTGTCTCAGGTTTCTCATCCTCAGCTCTGAGATGACGTCCACCTTGTCGAGGCCCATTTTTCGTCCGATGAGTCCCGCGAGCGGCAGGCTGGTAGCGACGGGCCCGTCTCGGAGCAGCTCCTCTAAACTGGTCTTCTGCGAGCCACGAAGGCTAATGGCGTGAACGGCCTGCAGCGCCGGGGTCAGAGACAGGTCCTGCATCTTCAGCGTGACGGCGCTCAGCGGAGTCCCGTCCAGAAACACCTCGTCTTTGCTCGCGCGAGTCTCAAAGCGCTGGCTCTTGGGCCCGTCCTCCGACTGCGAGCCTCCCTCTCGGAGCGTGGACAGTCTGCGCTGTCTCTCCAGCCGCGAGCGTCTCTTGTCTCTCCCGCAAGAACCCGACGGCAGCACCAGCTCCTGGAAGGAGCCGTCGTGGTCCACCGAGGAGTCGTGCGATTTATCCAGACCCAACGAGCTGAAGCCGCTGTCCTCGGAGGCGGGCGTGAGGGAGGACGTGTCTGCTCTCTCGGGCGAGCGGAAGGCCTTGGCGGTCAGCGGCGTGAAGTCGTCGGTTTGTGGAGAGATGGAGAGACCGGCTATGATGCTCTCATCCAGATCCGGCTCAGCGAGGGCCTGGTTCTGGAATGGCATCGGGCTCAAGTGAACGCCGCTCCTGCCGGTCTCCAGAGTGGATGTGATGACCTGGGAGAACAGGAGACGCCGCTTGCGACAGGAGAACACAAAATCGTCCGCTTTTAAAGTGCTGTAAGACAAAGGCCCGGTCGGGGTGAGGTCTGGAGAGTCGAAGGTCTCGCGGGTCAGGTGATCTCTGGAGACGTCTCCAGGCGTAGCTTCAGAAGAGGAGCGAGAGACGAGCAGGCGACGGCGGAGCGAAGCATCCTTCCTGATCAACTTCGGAGTCTCGCACCAGGATAACGATACGGTAGCTTCCCGCTTTGGCCCGTTAACCGAGCCCACCTGATGCTTCCCAGACTTCACCTCCATTATCTTTGGTAAACGCTCAATGAACCTAGGAGTGCTGCCAAACAAGACAATCAAGATCACGTTTACTTAAGCACCGTTTAAAAATAAAAGTGGCACCAAAGAGATAAATGTAAACATTATAAAGCGATGTAAAAAACTAAATCCCAAACATGCGGATGAATCGTGAACTACCAAGAAACCCCTTTATTCTAAGGAATATAAGCAATAAACCA
>NC_056712.1:26379288-26389288 GCF_018831695.1 Puntigrus tetrazona | reverse complement strand
CACACACACACACTCACTCACTCACACACACACAGACATACAGTTCATTGTAATGGTGTCAGGCTAACAGATGTTTGGTGTGGTATCCCAGAGTTCCTGCTCCTGAAGGATGATGGGAATGCTCTGGTGCGGAGAGGCTGCTATCAGGAGGCAGTGGACAGATACACTCACTGTCTTCAGCTGAGGCCACTCGAATGTGCCGTTTACACCAACAGGTGTGTGTGTGTGTGTGTGTGTGTGTGTGTGTGTGTAAGTGTGTTAGCAGGACTCACAGAAACTGATAAGTGTGTGTGTGTGTGTGTGTGTGTGTTTCAGAGCACTCTGCTACATCAAACTTCAGCGCTTCACTGAGGCCCAGCAGGACTGTGACTCCGCCCTTCAGCTCCAGCCCACCAATAAGAAAGCTTTCTACAGACGTGCACTGGCCAATAAGGGCCTGAAGGTGAGTGTGTGGTGATACAGCTGATAAAAACATCAGAATAATCCACAGCACTCCAGACCATAATATCTCCCCCAGTCGAAAAAGTGTTCTGGTCTGAATCACATGTTGTGTGTGTGTGTGTGTGTGTGTGTGTGTGTGTGTGCAGGATTATGAGGCGTGTCGTTCAGACCTGCAGCAGGTGTTGTGTTTAGATGCGAGTGTGACGGAGGCGGAGCAGCTGCTGACGGAGGTCACGCGTCTGATGAGGGACAGTAGATGTTCATCAGGACCTCGCAGGAGCGTCACCATCACTGAGGTCCCACACACACACACACACACACACACACACACACACACACACACACACACACACACACACACACACACTCGCACACACTCACAACACATACACTCACACACACGCACACACACACACACACACACACACACTCACAACACATACACACACACACACACACACACACACACACACACACTCACACTCACACACACACACACAGTCACACCACACACACACACACACAGTCACACCACACACACACACACACAGAGCACTGCTCTGAGGTCATCTCTCTGTGCAGGTGGATGATGATGATGATGATGGTGGTGGTGGTGAAGATGAGGGTATCAGTGCAGTCATACAGTCCGTCTCCCTGCGTTGGTCAAACACATTTGAGTTCGGTCAGGCTCTGAACAGTGCTCTCTCTGGCGGTGACCTGCTGACCTGTGCTGATCTTCTGCGCTGCGTCGCTTCTGAACAACTGCCGCAGCTCATCGGCACGCAGCTGGACGGACACACGCTGGGCTTCATCCTGCGCGCGCTGAACACACACCTGCTGCACACACACCCCGAGCTTGTGTTCCAGCACCTGCAGCAGCTACAGACGGCACGCAGATTCACGGTGAGCAAACCACACGCTAACAACACACTAACAAACCACACGCTAACAACACACTAACAAACCACACGCTAAAGACACATCAACCACATGCTAACAACACGCTAAGAACATGCTATCAACACACTATCAACACGTAATAGTGGACAGCAGTGGAGTCCCTGATCAGCCAATCAGTGCTGGGTTGAGGACCGTGTGTATTTATTGAGCATCTGTGTGTGTGTGTGTGTATGTGTGTGTGTGTGTGTGTAGATGGTGCTGATGTTGCTGGACGCTGAAGATCGCTCACATCTCTCACAGATCTTCCAGAAGCTTCAAGCACTGCAGACTCAAGCTTTCTCACAAAATGACATCACAAACCTGGCCAACAAATACCTGTGATGCTCCTTCAGCCTTCCCATGATTCCACACTCATCATCACTGGACAGCTCCGAGACGAGAGGAAGCAGATCACACACACACACACACACACACAGACACACAGACAGGTATATCTCTCTCACACACACAGACACAAACACACACACACACACACACACGTATATCTCTCTCACACACACACAGACACACACACACTCACTCACACACACAAACACACACACACACACACACACACACACACACACACACACACACACACACACACACACACACACACACACACACACACACAAACACACACACAGAGCTGCGAATGTAAAACTGTTTTCAGAATGATTGCATGTTTCTCTTATTTCTCAGTTCTCAATAAAAGATGATTATATTTCTTTATTGAACTATAAACGAGTTTTCAGGTCATTAAACTACTGTCTCTTTAATCTGGAGATGACTTATTATCACAGCACCCTCTATCATATCAGATAATTAAGAGAACATCACACTTTCACACAGAATATAAAACATTTCAAGCTGTTTTTATCAGCTAACCTCATATTCTCCATTAATCAGCAGAAACACAGATATAATATAATTACAGTATATTTATGATTATAGTGTTTAACTCGTTTATTCTAAATGTTTTCAGGTGCTATGTTTGTGCTTTTAACTGTGATTATAACGATGATATAAAACTAAATCTATGATCCTCTGGAAGACCAGTAGATTTTTTACATAAATGTGCTTCTGTATCCCAAATAAAGCTACTATCAGATGTGTTTTTCTAGAAGAGACGAAAATATGTTACATTACTGATATTATCAGGAAACACAAACCTGCTTGTAATTTCAAACAATATGAAGAAATTTCACACAAATCACTATTAACTCTGGTTTTTACATTTTCCATAATTAAGCAGACATCTGACTTTAAGCTTGAAATAAATATAAAAAAATGACATTTATTGTGATAATTATCAATATAGACTGAGATCCGCTCCGGAGCAGCAGGGGGCGCCGCTCAGAGACACAGAAGAGCGGCTCCCATCTTCTTCTTCTTCCTCTCAATCTGACAGAAACCATCGCGCAGAATGATCGCAGCGCGCCGCGTCGGGTCGGTAGCGTCGTGTTTTCGTCGCTCGATCACAGATATGTTCATTAACATAAAAGCAGAGTCACAGATGATCCCACGAAGAGCTCAGGACTACACGACCTCAGCGGAGCGGCCTGAGAGCGGACCCCGGTCACGTGAGTCTCAGTAATTATTCATTCATTTCATCATCAGAGAAATATCAAGAAAGAAGAATTTAACACTAAAATAGTTTGACTGAACACACAGTGTGTGTGTGTAGCTCCTCAGAAGCTGGACGTGTCTCTCCTGGTGTCTCTGCTGATGTGTGTGTGTGTGTGTGTGTGTGTGTGTGTGTGTGTGTAGCTCCTCAGAAGCTGGACGTGTCTCTCCTGATGTGTGTGTGTGTGTGTGTGTGTGTGTGTGTGTGTAGCTCCTCAGAAGCTGGACGTGTCTCTCCTGGTGTCTCTGCTGAAGCTGGAGAACGCTGCTGATATCTGTGTGATCCGCACGGCTCCGGAGCTCAGGTACACGGAGCACATGATCATCGCGAGCGGATCTTCTTCTCGACACCTGAGCGCCGTCGCTGAGCTGCTGCTGCGAGCGGTAACACACTCACCTCACACTCAGACGCTTCTGTCTGAACCAGCTCCCGTCTGAGACGTGTTCTTGTAGTTCAAGCTGCTGCGGAGAGACGAGGACGGCTTCGCTCGACTGGAAGGAAGAGACTGTGACGACTGGAAGTGCATCGACTTCGGTGAGGAACCGGTGAAGAACCGGTGAAGGAACGTCTCATGTGTTCACTGACAGCTCTGAGGTTGCCATGTTGAGAGAAATCAGGAGTTCTGTGAACATGATCTCACTGTAGTTCTACTTTAAATATCAACATTATTAAAACGGCAATAATTTAAAAATACTTGATGTTAATTTCCATTTTATTAATCTTTGTCTTTAATGATCCACTTCAACCAAACTAATGAGCAATAATCATTTTTCCTAAATGTTATTTTTGCTCTTGTTGAACTCCTGTGTTCTCCTGTCCAGATGAGAGTATAATCTCCCTTCATCCTGAGGCTGATTCAGTTCTCTTTTAAAGGAAAAGGCCTTTTACAAAATAACTTTATATCAAAAACAAACGAGCTCTGCACAGCAACATTACTTTCCATAACTATATAAAGTTACTTTTTTATAGAGGAACACATTATTGTACATTTAACAGTAACTTTCCCAAATCTACTCTCTCTCTCTCTCTGTGTGTGTGTCTGTGTGTCTCTCGCTCTCTCTCTCTGTCTGTGTGTGTCTCTCTCTCTGTGTGTGTGTGTGTGTGTGTGTGTGTTCAGGGTGGATGGTGCTTCACCTCATGCTGCCGGACACCAGAGAGAAGTATGAGCTGGAGAAGCTCTGGACGCTTCGCTCGTACGACGAACAGCTGAAGCGCATCCCGCCAGAAACACTGCCCTCAGACTTCATCTACGATATCTCTCACACACACACACACACACACACACCTGAGCGACTGAAGCCGGTCTGAGCTCGGTCGTCTGAGGGGCTGATGAGGAACGAAATGCTGGAGAAAAATCTACAGCGACTTTAAATATTTAAAAACGACAAAGATTTTGAATAAATTGAACTCATGAATTTTGTTAGTTGACTGAGTTTTTGCTGCAGAGTCAAAGATATATCTCCAATGACTATAAGATAAATAACCAAAATGACAGCTAACAATACAGTAATAATGATAATTAAACTTGATAATTAGACTTATTTTGGATGTTACTGTGTATATTCATTATATATAGATCCTTTTCCTATCTAGCACCTAAACTCTGGAACAATCTCCCTAACTCTGTTCAGGAGGCAGACACACTCTGTCAGTTTAAATCTAGATTAAAGACACATCGTTTTAACTTAACACCAACACACTTTTATTATTCAAATCCGTTAAAGGATTGTTAGGGTCACCAGACACACACACACACACCAAGTCATTTACACTATCTGACACAGCTGTGTTTAAAAATGAACAGGAAGTTAAGTGCTGGGCGTTAACTGAGTCTGGTTTCTCCCAAGGTTTTTCCTCTCTTCTGTATGGACGGGGTTTTGGTTCCTCTGGTTTGTTTAGTTTACACTTAACTTCTAGAGATTATCATTGACTTGATTTCACTGACCGTCTCTGCTTTTAATAAAAAGTGTTTAATCTGGTCATTATACATCACTATCACTTTATTGTATTTGATTCTGTTCAGTCACTGATATAATCTGTGTTGTTAAAAGCACTGTATAAATCAAAGTGATTGACAGATTCTCTGAATACGCCGGAATGAGAGTTCGAAGAACGGATTCAAAAACGTATTAAATCTATTTTCAAAAAAGTGTAGTTTGATGTTTTATCACTTGACAAGCAGCCATTTGTTAAACTGATGTGTGTTTGGTGTCAGTCTGAAGGTCTGTACAAGACTAAGCTAAAAGAGCCATTCTTCCTGTCTCCTGGCCACTAGATGGAGCTGCAGCAGAACCTCAGGTTCCTCAGCTTCTTAGAACACACACCACGTTTAGTCACAGCTCAGAAAAAAAACAAAATCACACCGATAATGAACATGTCTGAAATGTTACAAGCAGCATCCAATTCCTGATCTCAAGTATCTGAGGAAATGGAATAGTCTTCGATCGTGATCTACTATTAAGGCACGTGTGGAGGAGATCAAACAGGAAACAGTGTGTGAGCGGATGCATGTGTTTATTCGTCACAGAGGAAGTAACATTACAAATCAAACCCATGAAGAGAAACTGAAGCGGAGTGACGAGACAAGCGTCACATGAGCGGTCATCGCTCTCCTCCCATAATCCCACAGTCTTTAGGAGGCATGGACGTGTGTGTGTGTGTGTGTGTGTGTGTGCGTGTGTGTGTGTGTGTTTACGGTGCCATCCAGAAGGGCATGGGCTGCGTCTGCGCCTGTGTTTTGGGCCGTGGCGGCGGTGATGACGGGCAACGATACGTCCATCCTGTGGCCCCGGACGCTCTGGAGGCCCCATGATCCTCTTCTTCATCGGAGGAGTCCCCGGCGTACGCCACCAGCCCCATCCTGACGCGCTTCACCTGCGGCTCTGATGAGAGAGACCAGAAACACACAGACAAACAACACGCCACAGCAGCACAGTTAATCAAACGCCGGATTGGACGACGGCCGCGCGCGTCACCGAGGGGCGTCCAATCAGGAGGCGGTGTTCAGGAAGGAGGCCCCACCCCCGCAGCGTCCGGACACATGAAAGAGAGGGAAAAAACACAGAGAAAGAGAGAGAACACAAAACACAAGAGAGACGGCCGTTAGTGCGGCAACCACACGGCTGATGACATCACCGCTCGGGGGAGGAGCTTCACTCATTACATCTGACCAATGAGGGGCGGAGAAGCTGAAGCGTGTCATTTCCTGAGGAAGCGAGACGCTTCAGCTTTACCTGTAGCTAGCGTACAGTCCTCCGCCGCTGCAGAGCCTCACTTCTGCATGCAGAGAGCATCGGGAGATTATGAGCGAGCTGCGGAAGCGGCTGTCTTACCCAGAAGGCTCGGCGGCGCCGGCGTCTTCTCTTCTGCTTTCTGCACCCTCAGACCGTCGACTGGAGCCGGAGCACACGGAGGCGGCATGAGCCTGCTGCTGCTGCTACACACACAGTCAGTTTAGCTCAATTTTAGCCAGCCAATCAGAATCCATCCCGTTTTAGGGAGGTCCAAAATTTAAAGTGACAGGCAACAAAATTGCATTTATCTACACAAATATATTCATGTGGTCACTAATGAATGGAATATTCTCTTTTTCTTCACATTTTTATGTCAGTTTGGTAAGACTAATATTTAAATCAATGTGAAATGTAACCTAAAATTAATATAAAACTAGATTATATTATGTGGTGATTACATTACTAATTTTAGTCTTCACAAACAGTCTGTTCAGCATAAAAACATTACACCTATGGAGAGTGCCCATGAACTACAAATACCAACACGTGTGTGTGTGAGAGTGTGTGTGTGTCTTACCTGTCTCTCTCTCTCACAGGCCCTGAGGAAGCAGCAGACGGGGGTCCTGATGCCTCAGAGCTGCCCACAGACATGCCTGCACCTAAATTAGTCATATGAATGGGTCCATGCTATGAGCAGAAAAACACAACAGCATTAACACACACCCTCATTTACAAACACACACACACACACACACACATCATCTCTGATCACACATCACTGACTGATCGTCTCCCCCACACACACACACACACACACACACACACACACTCTCACATCAAATCATCACTCTTATACAAAAGAGGAAAATCACATTTACAAAAGCTATTTGCTGTTTTCTTAGCAAACTATGCTATTTACACTATTTATAGTAATTATTGCAAACAGTGGCAATTATCTCAATATTTAAGTACATTAAAAACAGTATACAATAATAACAGTGTAAATTATAATTATAATTCACCTTAAAGCACAGAAGCAGCACAGATGTATTTATAGAAATAGACATCAATACATGAGTCTAAAATCATTAGGATATTAACTAAAGGTCATGTTCTATCAAGATTTTGTACATTTCCTACCATAAATATTTCAACTTCATTTTCGCTTACTAATAATAACTGCTGAGAACTTCATTTGAACAACTTTAAAGGAGATTTTCTCAATATTTTGATTTTTTTTGCTCCTCAGATTCCTGATTTTCTAATAGCTGCATCTCAGACAGATATTGTCCGATCAGAACAAACCAGACATCAGTGGAGAGATGATTTATTATCTTTCTGATGTTGAATGTTTTTTAAACAATTGCTTCTTGTGACTGTTTTTGTGCTCCAGGGTCAGTGTGATAAAGCCCTGTCTACACCTACCTCATACTCTTACAACGTTCTGATTAGTTCCTTAATTTTATTTTATTTTTTTTGTTAAAAAGCCTTTTGAAGTTTAAAAAAGGGAGGAAAAAATTGCCCAGCGGTGGTCTCGAGCTCAGGTTGATCACGTGAAGAAGCACACACTTTTCAATGCCATTCAATAAATGTCTTTTCTAGTCTTGACTCGGCCAATCACACGCCGGTGGGCGGAGTTACTGTTACAGTCATTCGTTACAAATAAACTGCAAAGACTTTCAGGTGATGACCCCGGAGGTCAAAGGTCGCTGACCTGCAGAAACAGTGAAGGCAGATGTGACGAGCTCAGCGTCCGGAGCGAGGGCTCACCTGGTATCCCAGCAGGCCGCTGTCCGTCTCGTCCGGCACCTCCTCCGTGAAGCGGCGCTTCTGTGGCGGATTGGGCGGAGCCACGGCTTTGGGCGGAGCCGGAGCGGCGGGGGGGAACGGAGCCGGAGGAAGCGTCTGGAGACAGATGACAGGAACTGAATCTATCTTCAGAGAAGAGCAGTGCAGGGTGCATGTCTGGGGAGTCTTACGGGAAGATTCTTATCTTAGGTCTGAACTACAGTCAAATCATCTTTATTTATATAGTTAGAGTGTGTTTGTGACAAACAATGCAGAAGATAGTAGGGGTGTAACTATATTATCAAGCTGACAGCACAATGTGACTTGTTCTGTTCATCAAAACAAACCAATCAGAGGCCTACCTGAGCCGGGGCGCTCGGGGGCGTGGGGGTGATGGGATACTGTGCGGTGGGGAGAGGGCCCGGGGCCGGGGCCGAAGGAGCCGCTGGATACTGAGGAGCGACGGGCTGCGGCGGCGGGGTCGGGCCGGGGTAGGACGGCTGGAAGCCCGCGGGAGAATAATACGGAGCCTGCGGCGGGATCCCGTTAATGGAAGGAGGCTGAATGAACCCTGCTGAAACACACAGACTGTCCGTCACATGACTTCATACGAAGGCCAATAGAGGCACAGCGTGTCTAGGCCACGCCCACAATCCAAACGCTCTCCATTGACTTCTAACACAAAAACATAAACAGTCTCTAAAAGCTGCTGTAGATGTCAGGGGATTTTACACTGGATCATTGAGGTGGATCGTTTCTTAAAAGGGGCACAGATACGGATCAATACGATTTAGTTTCTCAGTATATCTCCTCTCAGGTTCTCATCGGGTGGTTTCCCTTCAGTGAGCTCAGTTCTGAGAGAAACTCTACTTCCTAAATGCTGGTTTTTTGGGTCAACAGTCTATAAAAACTTTTTTTAATAGTTTTTTTTTTTTACCTTGTCACACAGCTGCTTTTAGACATTGTTCTGTTTTTTATTATATGTCAGAAGTGACAAGGAGGCAGCTTCCAGAAATGCAAAGTTGGGAGAAGTCGATTTGAGAGACGGTAGAAGAAGAGACGGACGGTATCCCAAACACATCAGCTGGGGTTCCTCAGGGATCGGTTCTCGGACCGCTCCTCTTCTTCACTTACTCTCATCATTAGTTCCTTCAGGATCATATCTTCTTCTTCTACACTCACCACACTCAGCTCTACCTCTCTTTTCTAACAGATGATCCACCAGTAGCTGCACGGATCTCAGGCTGGATGAAAGATCATCACCTGCAGCTCAACCTGGTCAACCTTGTCTTCCCGGCCACTCCGGCTCTACAGCACAAAACCAATCGTCTAGGTTTATCCACCCCTTCAACTGCGGTCAGAAATCTTGGTGTAATCTTTGATGACCAGCCGACCTTCAAAGAGCACATTACAAGGACTGCTCCATCTTCCAGATTTGTATTACACATCAAAAAGATCAGGCCCTTTCTAACAGAGCATGCTCTAGAACCTCTTATCCAGGCCCTGGTCATTTCTAGGCTCATTTCAATGCTCTTCTGGCTGGACTTCAAGCACAATCAAACCTCTACAAACGATACAGAATACAGCAGTACCTGATGCTAGTATTACGAGCACTTCCTCCATCTGTTGGCTTCTCTTTAAGATGAATCGCTTTATATGTTCCCCATTTGTCAGTCACTTTGGAAAAAAAGCATCCGCACAATGACTAAATTACAATGTAAAGTCAATGTCCAGCGCAGGTTTGTTGTGCGTGCGCAGATTATGATGCATGTGGCTTTTTGTCTATCGGTCGAGGTCTTGCTCTGGAGGCATGTTTATGAAAATGTTTGTGTCCAAAATGATCTGCTTCTGGAGCTTGATTTAATAAACGCTTTGTTTATAATGAGGATAATGTTTGTAAGCAATGAAACTTGCTGGATATTTTAACAGTACAATGACCTCTTATATACCAAAAGATCTATTAAATGTAATC
>NC_056712.1:26359288-26376788 GCF_018831695.1 Puntigrus tetrazona | reverse complement strand
CTAATATCTAATAACATGTACATAATTTTCAAACAATCCTTTAATCCTATCTGCTCCTTAAATAACTCTAGATACCTCATCTGAATTAAGTATGAATCCACACAAGCTTGTTTTTAACCGCTCATAACTTACAGACTGAATGTGTCTCTGACAGCAGGTGGCGCTGACGGAGCACCAGAACTACAGCTGTTTACTGTAACACTACTACTACCAGGAGAGAAGAAGAAGACAAGACGCTCTCCAGTCTTCTGAGGAAAATATGATCATTATTTACCAGTAATCATTCCACCACTATTGAAAAACCATCGACATCTCACACATCAGGACAGAACACACACACACACACACACACACACGGGCCTGACCTCGTCTTGAGTCTGTCCGCGGGTCAGCAGATTCCGACAGGTGAGCGGGACATCGTTAATCTCCACCTCCGCCACCACCAGATCATCTTTCACCTTATTACCACCGACACCTGCCACACACACACACACACACACACACACACACACACACACACACACGACCTGTGTGTAATTATTCATGCATGCTTCCTCCTCATAATCACACTACATGTCAGTGTTTGAGTCTTCTTTCAGTCACACACACACGACGTCACAGCAACAAAGCAATTTTTGAAAAAAAAAAATATTTTTTTAAATCAGTACTGTAGCCTTGCGTACTAAATATAGCTTAAAACTAGATCTAAATATTTATAAAAAGTACTAAAGACATTAAAATCATGGCCAAATTTCTTAAAAATCATGCATTTAAATAAACACTAGTGATGGCAAATTATTATTTTGCGATCATCCAAAATAAAAGTTTTTGTTTACATAATATTAGGAGTATGTTTATCATGTATACTTTCTAAATGTTTACATTTATACTACAGTATTGTCAGAATCACGATGTCTTTATTCACTCAAGTTGATTTGGAAGCTGTGTGTGTGTGTGTGTGTGTGTGTGTGTGTGTGTGAACTGACTTTATCAGTGGAAGCAGCGCTGCTGATCTGAGACGGCTTGAGTTTTCCTTTGGCCACGAGCATGGCGTTGATCTTGGCAGCGACGGCTGCAGCGGCGTCCAGAGCTCCACTCGGAGCAGAGCCTCCATCAGCCTCGCCAGAAGACCCCGGACCCGCCTGGTCCCACTTACTGCGCCGGCTGACACACACACACACACACCAGCCTTCATCATCATCATCATCTCACAATGAGTGAATCATCTTCCATAAAATCTCATCATCAGTCACAGAGAGGAACATTAAGTGATTCATGAAACACTGACAGGAGTTTATTCAAAAGAAAACCAGATGCCACCAGAAAATATATCTGGGATGAAATACTTACTGACCAAAACACAAACAGTAAATACTTTAAGTGTGTGTGTGTGTGTGTGTGTGTGTGTGTGTAGAGCACTGTGCAAATCCCTAGAACACAAAAATTTTCAGCCGCTTTAAAAGTCAGTTATTTCTATCTTCTGTTAGTCAGTAGGAAATAGTTTCATTTTTCCATTAAGATTTTAATTTGCTTCAAACAAAGACTGGGGCCGGCTGCATAAACTTTTTAGATTAGTGATCTAATTTTTTTTTTATTTTGGAAAAGTGAGACTTCTAGCTAACAAACCGAGACAGACTCAATCAAGAAGAACTGTGTCTCCGAGACGCTTCAAGACCTGTGAAGTTCCCCAGAAACACAAAGATACAAATATTCATGTAGTTTAGTTCATAAAAGGTATTTGGTAACGAAATCTATTTTTGACAGCACCTCCATTTTAAACAGTGCAGGTGTCTCTTTGAAGGATCTCGGACGCAGTTCTTCTGGATTGAGTCTCTGTTGTGTTTCAGATCACACAAAAACTCACTTATTACTATTAATAGAGAAATAAATTTTCTGACATCTAAACTGATATTTTCCAATGACACACTACTGCATGAGATAGAAATAACTGACTTAAAACCATGATAATACTAGTGGCCTAGTCACACAGTAGAATATAATTAAACGGAACGGTATTCCCGCTGTTCTCTCAGTAACGTTATCTCGCCCAAACTACACGGTGCTATCACGGAACTGTCTGATTCGTCTGGTGATGCAGTAAAAACGGCTCGGACGCTTTTATGTGAGGTGATCTGATTCTATCCCTGCTGGTGTTGTTGTTGTTGTTGTTATGTAAGGTCCGCCATTACCGGCGCGTCAGACGCGTTTCCCGCCGCAGAGCGCGAGCGCGCGCACACTTACCCGCCGCCGTGCGGGACACCGAACGACATCTGACGAGAGATGCGTTTATGCTTCTGATTGCGATGAACCGAACCGAACCGATCCGTTTCTGACGCTCCAGCGGACAGACCAGCCAACGGAAACGCAGCGCGCTGCGTCACTTCCGCCGCCGCCGCGCACGCGCAGGATCTCGTGACAAAACCCGTCACAAATGTGATCATCTTTCTAAAAAGTGTTTAGAATAGTTATCAACTAAATTATCATTCTTTTAAATTATGTATTTATTCTATAAGTTACAACTAGCTTAACAATATCCACAATTGTTTTGAGATATAATTTAAACAAATAAACAATTAAATAAAGTGATGGATCTCGATTTTGTAATAACGAGTAATTTTTCGTGTCGTCAAACCTCTGCGTTGTTTTCTCGATGTTTGAACTCGTTTCTCCAGCAGATGGAACCAAAACCACACAGAATCCACCAAATATATCCATTAAATGGTGATATCAGATTTGTTTTAAAACATTTTCATTAATGTGTGTGCTTTTTAAAGTTTCCTATTATTCTTATTAAGCAGCGTTACTGTATTGCAAGTTATTATTGAATATTAGTCTCTATTTTTGACTTCTGACAAAATGTTTTTTTTTTTTTTAAAGCTGGGGAAAAATCTTGTCCTGAAATTCTTATATTATATTAAGAGCAGTCTCTGAATGTATGTAACTTTCTCCTTTATTTCATATTTATGATATGGATCTAAGGATTCATAAAAATGATTTCCAGGCGAGGGGGAAAGCACTGCTCTTGTTTATATTAAAGCAGAAAACATACGTTTTCCACAATTAATATTCATGAAGTACCGAAAGCTGCCCTCATGAATATTAATTGTGACGCAGTGACGTCACCGGACGAACGTCAACGTCGCACGTGCAGGGGACACGTAAAAGATAAAAGACGAAGTCGCTCAGAAATGACCAGCAGGAGGCAGCACGGTCTATTCATACATAAATCTTTGTTTATTTGCTCTTTATTTGTACAATATGCGAAATGATTTGCCATCGCTGAGAAAGATTCCACTCTATGAACAGAAAACAAATCCCTGATTAAAGGCTTTGACCAGGAGCCTCGTCCCTTCACCCCAAACACAATCACAACTCCGCTTTCGATATAAAACAACTCAGATTCAATCACGACAATGAATAAACGACAGATGTAAAGAAACTTTACTCAACAACAGGGCGTTCATATTTCCAAGCACAGATATATACAATAAATTAATATTCACCGAACATTTGCATATCCACTTAGTGCATGGCTCAAGATTTCCTGAGAATAGTTGCAAAACAAATAAAACAAACTAAGGCAGCTTGACCTTTACATCAAAAAAAAACAAAACAAAACAAAACAGAAAGTACTTAATATTCAAGATGCAAGAGTTTTTGAAGAACTTGAGGATTTACAATCATAAGAGGCGACTAATCAACATTTTCACGACACAAAGATCCTGTTTTAGTGCAAATAAACCTCTTCGGGTAGTTTCCCTACTGTCAGCAGAACAGTACCCAGAATGCATCCCTTCTACAGATCGGCCGAAGCTCCTGCAGCGAGACGAAGCGGCTAAAGCTATAGTTACAAACGTCACTAAAGACTCTCTTTTTTTTCCTTTTTTTCATATAATGCAGGTATTTTTCTCTTTTCAAAAATATCTCAGATATGCATTTGCGTCAAGAAAGGCAAGACTCCTCCTCGTTTGATTCGGTCTGTCCTGTGCTGGTCATCGGAGGGATTGTACTTCTATTCAGAAATTCATGTGCAAAACCTGCAAACAGAGGACGTCTGAATCTCAGTTCTCTACAGCACCTGAGCGAGGGACGGGATCTGACCGGAGATCAGACCTCGCCGCGCATCTACCTGAGGCCATTACGATTAAAAAAAGGCAAAACCGATCCGAGAACCGAGCTTCGTAAGAAAGAGAAGATGCAGAGCAACCCAAGCGCCCCAAACCAGGAAAGTCACAATAAATATCCAACCGACGAATAAATAAATAGAATAGTTTACAAAAGAACTCTCCGTCCTGCCATTGGTTTTGTTTTTTTGTTTTTAAAGAAAACGAGATCCCTTCTCAAAAATCCCCCCCCGAGCGCATCCTCCTAAAAAACAGAGCAAAGTAAACCAAACCAAACATGAGCTTGTGTTTCCTCATCCGAGCGTATAAACGCAGAAAGCCCTTTCGTGAGATCTGAGATCTGAAGTCCATTTTAAGTCTTTCTCTCAGACGACAGAGAAAAAAAAACATTTAAAGGCTACAAATATCTGAAAAAATACATCTCGGGTCCAAACTAACCGATAATCTTTGGTATGAAAGTAAATTCTATCATTTGAAAATAATTCCAAACTCATTTTATTCGGAAAAAAGGCTAAATTTCAGAGCAGCTACAGTAAATTCTTCATGATCCTCGCCTGTAGGTGGCGACATGCGTCCTCCATTCGGTGGCGTGGTTTGTTTGTTTTTACACCAGGTTTGTTCGAGCACTCGTTCGCGTTCACATTTTGCATGAAGTGAACATCACGGCCTCGCAGACAACTAACAAAGACGAGGCGGAGCTCCAAAAGCAGTCGAAAACCTCAGAAACAAAAGAGACGGCGCAAACGGAGGCCTGCGTGAGGAGCTCCTCCAGCACCGGAAACAGAAGACCAGCTTACTAAAGAGTGCACTTCTAAAACCTCTATTTCCACGCACTGATTTTGCAAAAAGTGATCCTTTAGGGCTGTCTAGGGACGCCAGGAATATAAACTAAAGTGTGCTTTTAACATTTTAATATCTCTGTGTTTTAATTTAGTCAGGACTTGTAGTACGAGTGTACTAGTGTATGAAAGTAGATGGGTTAAGTGTACTACAAGTGCTACTTCTTTTAATTCAAGAGATTTAAAGCGCATTTTAGTTCATAATTATGGCGTCACAAAACAGCCCAGTCTTTAGACGATCTTAAAGCAAGAGTTCGCCCGAAAATGAAAAATCCTGTCATAAATTGCTGACCCTGACGCCGTCGCCAACCTGTAAGAACAAATGAAGATATTTCTGCTGAACTCTGAGAGCTCTCCGGCCCTCGACGGCCCTCAAGGACCCCAACGCCACCGAAGCTTAGAAACGAAGCAAAAACATCATTAAAATAACCCACGTGACACCAGCGCTTCGACCGCTAATTCACGCACAAAAACACTTTTTGTGAGCAAAGCATTTATTCAACAATTTGTCTCCTCTGCATCACGCGTGTGAACATCGTATGCGTTCAGATCGAACTATAAACATCGTACATACGTGGTTTACGTGCGTCATACTCGAGGAAATGGCACTACAGGGTCAAGCAGAGGTCAAATTGTTCAATAAAGTCTTTTTTTGCTTTCTCTGCACACAAAAAGTCTTCTCTTAGTTTCGTAAAATGATAAAAAAAGATTTCTTTGACGATTTCCTTGCTACGTTTTTGAGCAAGGATTGCGTTAGTACCCTTGCTTTCTAGGAAGGGTCAGATTTCATCAAAAATATCTTTATTTGCGTACCAAAGACGAACGAAGGTCTCGTAACGACATGAAGGTGAATAATTAACGACAGAATTTTCGTTTTTTGAGAATTACTAAAGAATAACTTAAGCACATCGTTAGTGCACGGAAATAGAGCACTTACTGAAGTGCACTTCTTTCACCTGGACACACACACACACACACACACACACACACACACGAACGTGGTCACTCTTCCTCCTCTCCAGCAGCTTCCTGCTCCTCCTCTTCCTCTTCCCAGGACTGTTGCACGACCGAAGAGCTTCCACGAGGAGACGAGCCTCCTTCGGTTTTATCCAGGACTTCTCCGGCCGGGGCCACGACCGCCCGCCACAGCAGCTCCGGATACGGCATGTGGGCCCCTGGCATGATGGCCAGGGGGCCGCCGTGGCCCTCCAGGATCTGGGCGAAGGACTGGGCCTCGGGGCAGCGCGGGCGGCGGGTTCGGAGCTCCAGGCAGCTGTGGCCCTTTCTGTGGCGCTGCAGATGGTCCTCGCGGGCGAAGGCCTTGTGGCACAGCGGACACTCGAAGGGCCGGTCCCCGCTGTGCAGAGACAGGTGGTTCTTCAGGTCGTAGGAGTGCAGGAACCTCGCGGGGCAGCTGGAGCACAGATACGGCCGCTCGCCCGTGTGCTTCCGCATGTGGATCTTCAGCTTGTCGTTCCTGAGACGAACAGATATCACACGTGGATTATTAACGCTCTCTGACCAGCCTCCAAGAGCTCAGCCCACAGCTTCTACTACATCCAGTCCTTTAAAAATACATGTTTTTGCACTCTTTCAGTTTCTAAAAGAACCGTTTTGTGTCATAAGAGCACAGGTATCCTTGTATTAATAGACAACAGTACAAATGCAAAAAATCATTAGAGTATTAAGTTATCATAATCCATCAATGTATTTACAGGAAGTAATTCACGAAATTGAATTTGATTAGTAATATGCATTAATTAGAACTACATTTAAAGGAGATTTATTTTCTCAATATTTAGATATTTTTCACCCTCAGGTTCCAGATTTTCAAACAGTCTCCGACCAAATATTATCCTGGGACTATCCTAAAAGAAAAGCGTATTTATTCAGCTATTTATAGATCTCAAATTAGAAAAAAAGGACATTTATGACTGGTTTTGTGGTTCACCTTTATAACAACAAAAACAAAAAGCTATACTGTGACTATCATTACAGTAGTTACTATTAAGAACAGAGCGAAATATACAACATTGCTCAGAAAACACGAGCTCGATTTTTCGTAAAACTGACAAACTGGAGTAGCTCAGTCCTTTTTCCTCCAATTCCAACAAAATATACCATCTATGGTTATGAAACGGCGGGGCGTACCGTGTGAAGCGGACCCCGCAGGCCGAGCACTGGAACGGTTTCTCTCCGGTGTGTGTTCTCATGTGCCTCGGCAGCTTTCCCGCTCCGTGGATGATCTTCTGACAGACGGGACACTGCTGGGGCATCTGAGACTTCCTCTTCCTGCCGTTTCCTGCCGCTGCTCCGCCCCCTGCTCCGTCGCCCTGTGATTGGCTGAGCTGGGGCGTGGCCTGCCCCTGGGCGATTGGCTCCTCCTCCTCCGAGGGCGTGTCTTCGGGTCTGTGTGAGAACTCCTGCCAGTGCGAGTCTCCGTTCACCACTAGCCCCGGGTGTCCCTGCGCGGGAAGCAGCCCACTTAGGGGCGTATCCGGGGCCGAGGGGCTCCTCCACACCGGCCTCACGGGAGACGCGGCCCGGGCCACCGAGCAGCGGTCCGGCTTGCGTCGGGACGGCGGTCGCTCAGCATCCTCCGTGGGGTCGTCACCCGTCTCTGGAGATGTAACGTATCAACATTTATTAGTACTATAATGTGCTGGAAGCTTGCACCTTATCACAGACGATCTAGTTTTAGGTAACGCTATCTGACCCGTCTCGCCCAGGATGTCCCGGCAGGCGTCGGCCACGCACTGGATGCCCAGCAGCTGCGCGCCCTTCAGGACCTCGCGCATGCCCGAGCTGCGGATGGTCAGCGTGGCGGTGTAGGCGAACTCCAGCAGCGCGGCCAGAGCGTCCGGCGACACGCAGTCCAGCTGACAGACGCTGCAGCTGTCGCCCACGCCCTCTCCGTCCTCCTCGCCCTCCTCCGCCCCGAACAGACGGCGGAAGTACAGGCTGACCGCGGCCATCACGGAGCGATGCGTGGGGTATCGAGCGCCGCGGGAGGTCAGCGTGAGGTCACAGAGCAGCCCGGTCCGCCGCTGGGCATTGAGTCGGGACAGCAGCTCGTTACTGTGCTCCGGGAAGGGGATCCCGATCAGACCGTCCTCTCCTGGAGACATCGCCACCTGCAGGCGGAGACAAACACGTCAACTCACTTTTACTCACTTCACTGCTTCACATGTTCCTGCACCAAAACAAGCAGACAATACTTTGTTTTTTTAAAAAACGACAAAAACGACAGCTTTTTAGATCGTGCTCTGTGAAGATATTTTGTAAATTTCCTGCCGTAAATATACCTAAACATTTTTTATTAGTAGCTTCATTGCTAAGTTTTCTCCAAATTTAGCAATTTTTTTTTGCATCCTCAGATTCCAGATTTAATCAAAGTATTGAGTAGCGTTAAGGTAGGTGTAGGGACAATAAGTCTGCCAAAAAACCCCACAACAGGATTTCTATGCTGTTCCAAAAGAGGAAATAAATACGGAGAGATCGACTGTTGGTCAGAAAAGAGAAAGACGTCAAATTTGCCGTTGAATTAGAAACACCTACACAAACAAAGTATAGTGTGGAAAAACATCACTGCTTTAATAACAGTTAACATGGACAGCAATAATGATAATAACTAAAATTAAGTGTACTTTAAATATTAAAGCTCAAATAAAATGCTGAAGAACAACTGATCACCGAGTCTGTTGTTGAATGACTAGTCAACCATCCCTAAACTTATCCTGATGAAATGTGTGTTAGAATTAATAATTACACACACCCCTTGCTTTTTTACTTCATGTGATGCAGGATTTTAATAAAGGCTTAAACATCCCTCCTCCCAAACGCAAAACACTAATTTAGGACACACCCAATCCAAGAAGGATCAACGGATCAGAGAGAGAGAGAGAGAGAGAGAGAGAGAGAGAGAGAGAGAGAGAGACAGAGAGAGAGAGAGAGAGAGAGAGAGAGAGAGAGAGAGAGAGAGAGAGAGAGAGAGAGAGAGAGAGAGAGAGAGAGAGAGAGAGAGAGAGAGAGAGAGAGAGAGAGAGAGAGAGAGAGAGAGAGAGAGAGAGAGAGAGAGAGAGAGAGAGAGAGAGAGAGAGAGAGAGAGAGAGAGAGAGAGAGAGAGAGAGAGAGAGAGAGAGAGAGAGAGAGAGAGAGAGAGAGAGAGAGAGAGAGAGAGAGAGAGAGAGAGAGAGAGAGAGACAGAGAGAGAGAGAGAGAGAGAGAGAGAGAGAGAGAGAGAGAGAGAGAGAGAGAGAGAGAGAGAGAGAGAGAGAGAGAGAGAGAGAGAGAGAGAGAGAGAGAGAGAGAGAGAGAGAGAGAGAGAGAGAGAGAGAGAGAGAGACAGAGAGAGAGAGAGAGAGAGAGAGAGAGAGAGAGAGAGAGAGAGAGAGAGAGAGAGAGAGAGAGAGAGAGAGAGAGAGAGAGAGAGAGAGAGAGAGAGAGAGAGACAGAGAGAGAGAGAGAGAGAGAGACAGAGAGAGACAGAGAGAGAGAGAGAGAGAGAGAGACAGAGAGAGAGAGAGAGAGAGAGACAGAGAGAGAGAGAGAGAGAGAGAGAGAGAGAGAGAGAGAGAGAGAGAGAGAGAGAGAGAGAGAGAGAGAGAGAGAGAGAGAGAGAGAGAGAGAGAGAGAGAGAGAGAGAGAGAGAGAGAGAGAGAGAGAGAGAGAGAGAGAGAGAGAGAGAGAGAGAGAGAGAGAGAGAGAGAGAGAGAGAGAGAGACAGAGAGAGAGAGAGAGAGAGAGAGAGAGAGAGAGAGAGAGAGAGAGAGAGAGAGAGAGAGAGAGAGAGAGAGAGAGAGAGAGAGAGAGAGAGAGAGAGAGAGAGAGAGAGAGACAGAGAGAGAGAGAGAGAGAGAGAGAGAGAGAGAGAGAGAGAGAGAGAGAGAGAGAGAGAGAGAGAGAGAGAGAGAGAGAGAGAGAGAGAGAGAGAGAGAGAGAGAGAGAGAGAGAGAGAGAGAGAGAGAGAGAGAGAGAGAGAGAGAGAGAGAGAGAGAGAGAGAGAGAGAGAGAGAGAGAGAGAGAGAGAGAGAGAGACAGAGAGAGAGAGAGAGAGAGAGAGAGAGAGAGAGAGAGAGAGAGAGAGAGAGAGAGAGAGAGAGAGAGAGAGAGAGAGAGAGAGAGAGAGAGAGAGAGAGAGAGAGAGAGAGAGAGAGAGAGAGAGAGAGAGAGAGAGAGAGAGAGAGAGAGAGAGAGAGAGAGAGAGAGAGAGAGAGAGAGAGAGAGAGAGAGAGAGAGAGAGAGAGAGAGAGAGAGAGAGAGAGAGAGAGAGAGAGAGAGAGAGAGAGAGAGAGAGAGAGAGAGAGAGAGAGAGAGAGAGAGACAGAGAGAGAGAGAGAGAGAGAGAGAGAGAGAGAGAGAGAGAGAGAGAGAGAGAGAGAGAGAGAGAGAGAGAGAGAGAGAGAGAGAGAGAGAGAGAGAGAGAGAGAGAGAGAGAGAGAGAGAGAGAGAGAGAGAGAGAGAGAGAGAGAGAGAGAGAGAGAGAGAGAGAGAGAGAGAGAGAGAGAGAGAGAGAGAGAGAGAGAGAGAGAGAGAGAGAGAGAGAGAGAGAGAGAGAGAGAGAGAGAGAGAGAGAGAGAGAGAGACAGAGAGAGAGAGAGAGAGAGAGAGAGAGAGAGAGAGAGAGAGAGAGAGAGAGAGAGAGAGAGAGAGAGAGAGAGAGAGAGAGAGAGAGAGAGAGAGAGAGAGAGAGAGAGAGAGAGAGAGAGAGAGAGAGAGAGAGAGAGAGAGAGAGAGAGAGAGAGAGAGAGAGAGAGAGAGAGAGAGAGAGAGAGAGAGAGAGAGAGAGAGAGAGAGAGAGAGAGAGAGAGAGAGAGAGAGAGAGAGAGAGAGAGAGAGAGAGAGAGAGAGAGAGAGAGAGAGAGAGAGAGAGAGAGAGAGAGAGAGAGAGAGAGAGAGAGAGAGAGAGAGAGAGAGAGAGAGAGAGAGAGAGAGAGAGAGAGAGAGAGAGAGAGAGAGAGAGAGAGAGAGAGAGAGAGAGAGAGAGAGAGAGAGAGAGAGAGAGAGAGAGAGAGAGAGAGAGAGAGAGAGAGAGAGAGAGAGAGAGAGAGAGAGAGAGAGAGAGAGAGAGAGAGAGAGAGAGAGAGAGAGAGAGAGAGAGAGAGAGAGAGAGAGAGAGAGAGAGAGAGAGAGAGAGAGAGAGAGAGAGAGAGAGAGAGAGAGAGAGAGAGAGAGAGAGAGAGAGAGAGAGAGAGAGAGAGAGAGAGAGAGAGAGAGAGAGAGAGAGAGAGAGAGAGAGAGAGAGAGAGAGAGAGAGAGAGAGAGAGAGAGCACTGTTCACTTGACTGTATATTATTATGATCTTCATAAGCTTTACTGACATTAATGTGTTTATTATTCCAGTAGAAGTGCTGAAGAGACGTTGCTACACCGAACACCTGAATCAGACACCTGGGCGAGAGAGAGCAGTGCAGACAAACATTTACAGGCTACACGCCTCTGTGTGTGTGTGTGTGTGTGTGTGTGTGTGTGTGTGTGTGTGTTTGCATGCATGTCTGAGATATATATATATATATATATATATATATATATATATGCATCTGTGCATGTCTGCGTATGTGCATGCATGTATTTCTACACATGTGTGTGAATGCATGCATGAGAACTTGCACCCTGGAATGCATGTTTATGTGCGTCAGATGCGTGCGTGTGTGTGTGTGTGTGTGTGTGTGTGTGTGTGTGTGTGTGTGTGTGTGTGTGTGCGCACTGGGTTGTGTGGGTGGGGTAAACACTATGGGACACAAAAGAACAGGGAGAAATTTTACTTCTATTTTCCACTTGAGATTTACATCAGAATCTGCTCAGAAAAGACTTTCCATCTTTCCAGAGAGAGAGAGAGAGAGAATAAGAGCACATGTAAAAGTAACAGCACTATTTTTATCAGATAACACTGAGAGAATTCAGATCTTCACACACACACACACACACACACACACAATCAGTATATCCTAATCTGGCTGTTACTTTTTTTGATTTATCTTATTGTCTTTTGGTCTTTTTTCAAACAGAAGCGTCACTAAACTCACTAACAGTCACAAAACTCCTTCGAATGAAACGGTTATCACTTCAGCTGATGATTAGAACTCACAGGATATCAAGAGAAAATAATCACTTCATCGAAGCCTGAGCTATGAATATATTTACAGGCTCATCTCCGGCGACTCCGGGCCCCGAACACAAACACAGACGAGCCAAACTTTAGGCTTAACACGTACAAACACACTCACACACACAAACACACACACACACACACTCACACACACACACACACACACACACACACACACACACACACACACACACACACACACACACACACACACACACACACACACACACACACACACACACACCTGAGCCTGGAACTTTCCACCAGCAGCCCGGCGACCTCTCGGCTTCCCCTAACGACCAGCGGCTCCGTACAGCCCATAATACTGGCCTCCCAAACCCTTGAGTGCTGCTTAACAACAATGCACTCCAACACCTGATTAACCTGATCCAAAACACACACACACACACACACACACACACGGAACAAGATTTCCCTGGAACAGGTGTGGCGTCTTAAGGCTTCTGGTAATGTTACACAATTGAGACGGAGCAGATTAGTCACTAACGAACCACAAGCCCCGTTTGAGTTCAGCCTCACACACACACACACACACACACACACACACACACACACACACACACAGGGCCCCGGATCCTACCGTTCGGCCCTTCATAGTGAAGCAGGGCACCGTGGATAAGACCTGCACCGCCGTCTGCGTCATAACTTCGGTGTCTCTCCGGTGGGGATCTGGACCTCTTTCTTCCTCTCTTTCTTCTTTCTATCTCTCCCTTCTTCTTCCTGTCTTGTGAGAAAGGTGTTCGACACGCCCCCCGTCGCCCACGTGCCCCTCGCTCCCATCAGCAGCGGCTCGTTTCGAAACGTTCGCAAGTTTCCGAAAAAACAAAATCCCTCGCCCTCCGCAGCGAGACGCGTCCGGATCGACGGCGACAGGAAGCACTCATCTCTGCATTTTCCGTCCAATGCGGCGCGTTTATTAATCACAGCCAATCAACATTTGAGTTTGGGAAGGACGGATGGAGACCGCTTTCCGAGCCATATTAACTAACTAGGGTTAACTAGCAAAGGTGTGAAGGACCAAACACAAACAGCCTGACACCAGATGAGGCTCACACACACACACACACACACACACACACACACACACACACACACACACACACACACACACACACACACACACACACACACACACACACACACACACACACGCACACACACGCACACACACACACACACACACACACACACACACACACACACACACGCACACACACGCACACACACACACGCACACACACACACACCAAGCCCATGAGATTCACCTCAGCATCTTCATAAACACAGATACACAAATAAATTCACGCTCCGTAATATTCAAAAACTAGAACACTCACCAAACACATGAAGACTTTAGAGGAAAGATGAGAAAAGAGAGCAGGACAGAAAGAAGAATCGAAATCAACAAAAGACAGGAGCTGAAGAGCGTCACAGGAACTCGTCTCATCTCGACTCGCTTTCTCTGAAAACTGCATGAAAGAGATCAAGAACTTTGTGATGTCTGTCTAAGATCACGTCTGAATCCGAGCCGCTTTCAGCTGGATCTGTTCTAAACCTCACTGCTATCTGCTCCAGGACTTAAATCAGACCTGATCTGAACTCCAACCGGATCCGCTCTAAATGATTTAAATTAGATCTGGACGGGTTCTGAATGTAAACGGGATCGTCTAATAAATCCGTGTGGATCTGTAAACACGAAGCGGTGTTTTTTGTGAAATCACTCACAAGCTGCTCGTAATAAAAGAGCTCTTCTCATTCCAGAAAGAAAACGTTTCTCAGACACACAGAGAACTTTCCGGTTTGCTGAGAAGCAGAGCAGACGCGCTTAAAGCTGGAAAATCTGATCAAAACAAGAACATAAACAGACATAACTCACACCATCCTTCATAAAAGACCGAGCTCGTGGACGCATCAACACACAATAACCAGGAAATATCATCATCATCATCATCATCATCATCATCATCATCATCATCATCATCACGGACAGATAATAACTTCAGGGTTCTGCTTCTTTCATTAAGAACACATTCACCCACGGTGTTAAAATCAGGGGAATGATGATACTTTACAGCACAAATCAAGCAAGAAGGAAGTTTAGGGTTCGGTTCACCCAGAAATCATTGAGAAGAAGAAAAGTCCCACAGGTTCAAACCACAGGAGAGAGTACATCATGACACGAGGATTATTTCTGACAGAACTGATATCTGAAGTCAGGTTAGCAACACTCTGGGTCCAAAGAGAGCAGCAGGAAGAGCTCAGAGAAAAACCTTTATTACTACGAAGAGACAAAACCATCTAACTGAAGGACATGCATTATTTGTACTTCATTCACTAAACCAGTCATTATTTTGTGAAATCGAGATTTATATCCGAATCAAAAAATAATTCTGTTGATGTCTAGTTTATGATGATCTGAGAAAACCAATAAATCATCTTTCACTGCTTTATGATCTGATCATATCTGACTGAGATACAACTAAATATAAAGAATAGATAAATATTGAGAAAATCTCCTTTAAAGTTGATCAAATGAAGTTCTTAGCAATGCATATTACTAATCAAAAATAAAGTTTTCATGTGGGAGATGTACAAATATTATGCAACGTGATTTTCTCATAAAAGAAAATGTATAATTTTGACTCAAGCAATGCATTTCTGTCTATTTCTACAAATATATCTGTTCTCCAGAGATATATTCAAATAAATAAATATCCCTTTCGGTGTATTCCCTGCATTTCTTTGACGTGTTAAAACGGAGATAAATTACGCTGCAGGGTATTTTATTATAGTTTAGTGTTCAGGGTCGGAGTAAAGGTCAGCGAGGACCGACTTCTTCGTCACGTCTGTGTGAGACGACTCCTGAATCACTCGAAGACACGAAACGCAGTGAATCAGCTTTCTCTCACACACACACACACACACACACACACACACACACACACACACACACACACACACACACACACACACACACACATACAGTAAGAGACGCTCATCTGACAAGAATCACCCACACGCATCCACCATCTTCTGCTCGTCCTCCTCGTCACGCTTTCACCAAACACTCTCTCTCTCTCTCTCTCTCTCTCTCTTCATCGTGTGTGTTCAGTGTGTGTTCAGTGTGTGTTCAGTGTGTGTTCAGTGTGCTAGCGCTCAGCTTATCGTCTCAGACGGCCGCGTGGAAATAAAAGCTGCGTGTCGTCGAGTGTGTTTCTGTTTGTGTCAGAGCGGACTCTCACGTCCCACCGCCGCTCTGTTCTTCCCCGATCACAATACGACAATATGGTTTCCTCAACACAGTCTCACGCTACAGGCCTGATGAAGAACACACACCGAGTGTGTGTGAGCGCTTTCCACCAGAACACACACACACACACACACACACACACACCACGCAAACAAAGGGGAAAGTCAGAGACGAACTCAATTAATAACACAATCAATCGAGATCTCAGCTCCGAATACTGACAAAAAAAACACAACTGAAAGAAAAACATGAAGCGTTTAATAAATATGAACCACAAACCACAACAAATCACATTCAAACACACAGATTTCTATTAGCAAAACATGTCCAATTAAATCTAATTGAAACACGACAAGACTTTGATAAAATCATTATTTTTCATATCACACACTTTTTCATATCACACACTCACACACACACACACTCTCTCACACACACACACACACACACACACACACACACACACACCTCTCTCACACACTCTCTCACACACACACACACACACACGCTCCATATATCAGTGTAAGATCTCTTCACACACAGCTGATTCTCTTCATTTATTCCTGGTTTGGTTTCTTTCTTCATGTAATGTTTACGACTCAGACTCTCTCTACATTTAAAACACATCTTTAAGATGAAAGAGGAAGTCAAGCGTCTGTTTAATGATGAACAGATCGTGACACTTCCTCGTTCGGCGGGTTCTTTCACTTCTCGGTGTGAAGGTTCTAACAAGCAGTCCAGCCTCCAATTACTTCATTAAAGAAACAGAACTCATTACTTTTGATTAGTTTTCTGAATATGAATCAGGCCGGATGAACCTTACAGTAAAACACTTCCTGACAGACCTTCAAGTCCTTCATTACTTGAACCAACATTTTAATAAGTTATTATTACATGATTTGAAATATTTGACCACAAAGACGTGAAGAAAAAGTCCAAACTAGAAGGTCATTACAGGTTTAGCCAGCCGTTCACTTCATTAATAAAGAAACACTCGTGTGTTATTAATCTTATAATCCTTTCCCTGAGAAACCACAGAGACTCCATGAAATCAGGATGAAATTGTTGAGATTTAACATTTCTAACCAAACCTATTCCTAGTAAGTGTCTGTTTAATCACCAGGACGAGTCTGTTATCAGCTTTAACCTTTAATCAGAAGAAACCGACCGACCAATCAGAATCAAGCTTTCACAGAGACACGCAAGAATTTCATTTCAATCTCAGACGCCACTAAATCACTTTAAATACAGATTTACATCAGAACAAGAAATAGTTCGGTTTGATACGATGCTGCTTTTGAAATCAAACCTTTGCATATTTATGACAAGAAACACTGGCATTGTGGAGAAACTATGATTAATATATTATTAAAAGAGTTATATGAGACACAGCTGACTGATTGATTCTTCTTCAAAAATAAACCACACGCCATAAACCCAAATAGGAAACAAAACATGCGACCACACATAAACCCAAATGTGTGTAATATGTGTGTGTAAAACATGTGTGTGTGTGTGTGTGTGTGTGTGTGTGTGTGTGTGTGTGTGTGTGTGTGTGTGTGTGTGTGTGTGTGTGTGTGTGTGTGTGTGTGTGTATGTGTGTGTGTGTGTGTGTGTGTGTGTGTGTGTGTGATGTGTGTGTGTGTGTGTGTGTGTGTGTGTGTGTATGTGTGTGTGTGTGTGTGTGTGTGTGTATGTGTGTGTGTGTGTGTGTGTGTGTGTGTGTGTGTGTGTGTGTGTGTGTGTGTGTGTGTGTGTGTGTGTGTGTGTGTGTGTGTGTGTGTGTGTGTGTGTGTGTGTGTGTGTGTGTGTGTGTGTGTGAATGTGTGTGTGTGTGTGTGTGTGTGTGTGTGTGTGTGTGTGTGTGTGTGTGTGTGTGTGTGTGTGTGTGTGTGTGTGTGTGTGTGTGTGTGTGTGTGTGTGTGTGTGTGTGTGTGTGTGTGTGTGTGTGTGTGTGTGTGTGTGTGTGTGTGTGTGTGTGTGTGTGTGTGTGTGTGTGTGTGTGTGTGTGTGTGTGTGTGTGTGTGTGTGTGTGTGTGTGTGTGTGTGTGTGTGTGTGTGTGTGTGTGTGTGTGTGTGTGTGTGTGTGTGTGTGTGTGTGTGTGTGTGTGTGTGTGTGTGTGTGTGTGTGTGTGTGAGTGTGTGTGTGTGTGTGTGT
>NC_056712.1:26334288-26349288 GCF_018831695.1 Puntigrus tetrazona | reverse complement strand
TTGAGACGCCACGAATAAATAAGCTTTAAGCACGCTCTCTGATTCTAAATTCAAGGTGGCCACTTGTTGTAGTACACTTAATCTTTCTTACACTCAAGTGCACTATAAGTGGTGACTACATGTATTTATTAAATACAGAGACAGCATGTTAAAAGTCTCAAAACAGCACAGTAGAGTACACTTATATATAAGTTATATTTGTAGCAATAGCCAATAATATACTGTATGAGTCAAAATAATACATTGCTTTTGTGCAAAAATAATTATGATGTTAAGTAAAGATCACGTTCCGTGAAGATATTCTGTGCATTCCTCGCCATAAATCTATCAAAACTTCATCTTTTGGTTAGTGATATACATTGCTAAGAACTAAAGTTTGAAAAGGTTTGACTGGTTTCACGGCCCTGGGTCGCTTTTAGGGTCATTGCACATGTTTTTTTGCGCAACGGAGAACACTTAACTGAGTAAAGTAGATAGTCTTCAGCAGCTGAAGATAGTGCTTCTGAGAGGAGAGCAGATGGAGAAGACAGATATGAGAATGCAGAGAAATGAGGGAGTGTGCCAGGATGAGGTTAGTGTTTTAACAGCTCTCTCACACACTTATATTCACGGACTTCCGCTTTGAAGTGGTTCTCTCTGTCTGTGTGTGTGTGTGTGTGTGTGTGTGTGTGTGTGTGTGTGTGTGTGACACTGAGGGGATCGCAGCAGAACATCCAGAGACGTCTGAACATGACCTTCTTCACAGGTCTCTCTCCTTTGCTTTTTGTCAACGTGACCATCAGCATCTGCAGCGAGTTGCGCATTTTCTTAATAAACATGATATTTTTTCCTCCATATTCTTCACTCGGAGTCATAAAAGCCTGGTGTGTCTCAGCAGGTATCTCACTCAGGTGTGTTCACGAGCGCGTTTCTGTCAGTAAATGAACCTTGGGCTCCATCTAGTGGACGTGGTTGGACGCTGACCTTCAAAAACTTCTAGATCCTCAGCCCTTTGGTTTAAGAGAAGATAGAAAGGTATTCTGAATGCATACGGTTTCTGTTACAGCAGAGAACACGCTCCCAGAATGCAAAGCACGTGGTCTTGAGTTTCCTGCGTGAAGGGAAAGAGCTATCAGTCTGTTAAAGTGACGGTTCATCCAAACATCATCATTCTGTCCTCATTTCGTCTCCAGACCTCCTCTTTCTTCAGTGAGACACAAATATCTGGCACGAGATCAACTCTGTTCTCTGAATAAAGCTGAGCTCCTGATCAGAGACAACAGAGTCATTACACCGTCAGGAGATAACAGCCACCGGGCCTGACGAGATGCAGCTGTGCAGCACACACACACACACACACACACACACACACACACACACACACACACACACATAAATACATACATGTGAACATGACCAAACAAACACACACACACACACACACACACACACACACACACACACACACACACACACACACACACACACACAGATACACTTGTGAACATGACTAAACACACACACACACACACACAACCTATATGACCCTGGAACAATCTCTACTCATGAGTAATGCTTAAAATCAGATGAAATGATGAATGACTACTGAACCAAACACTGATTGTGAGCCTAAACAGAAATGATCAACTGGTTCTTTGAATCTGATTCATCTGTTTAATCACAGTGTTGTTTCAGAGTCAACAAAGATGAAACGAATCAGGTTCTGCTTTTAGACTGTACAGAATGAAGTGTTTTTAGAATGTAGCTTTGTGTTTAATTCAATTTAGTTTGTACAGTATAATACCTGTGTGTGTGTGTGTGTGTCTGTGTGTGTGTGTGTGTGTGTCTGTGTGTGTGTGTGTCTGTGTGTCTGTGTGTGTGTGTCTGTGTGTGTGTGTCTGTCTGTGTGTGTGTGTGTGTCTGTGTGTCTGTGTCTGTCTGTGTGTGTGTGTGTGTGTCTCTGTGTGTGTGTCTGTGTGTGTGTGTGTGTGTGTGTGTGTGTGTGTGTGTGTGTGTCTCTGTGTGTGTGTCTGTGTGTGTGTGTGTGTGTGTGTGTGTGTGTGTGTCTGTGTCTGTGTGTGTGTGTCTGTCTGTGTGTGTGTGTGTGTGTGTGTGTGTGTGTGTGTGTGTGTCTGTCTGTGTGTGTGTGTGTGTGTGTGTGTGTGTGTGTGTGTGTCTCTGTGTGTGTGTGTCTGTGTGTGTGTGTCTGTGTGTGTGTCTGTGTGTGTGTGTGTGTGTGTGTGTGTGTGTGTGTGTGTGTGTGTGTGTGTGTGTGTGTGTGTGTGTGTGTGTGTGTCTGTCTGTGTGTGTGTGTGTCTGTCTGTGTGTGTGTGTGTGTGTTAACAGACAGATACAACAAAACAGATTCTAAATTCACTTTATTCTGATTTGGCAAAAATCATTTTTCACATGTTCTTCATTATTGGTCTTAAGGCCAGTTCAGTCCGCACCGACAGCCGGAGTACAGTACATCCTTCTCATTCATTCTGAAACCCATCAAACACTGAGTCAGTCGGCAAAAACAATGGCAGCAGACACCGACGGCTCACAAACTGAAGCGTCTGCTGTGTTTTTGTCAGTGTCTGTCAGCGCAGTGTGAACCGGTCTAAATATAGCATTGTATTTATCATTATAGACTATTATTTCCTTTTTCTCAAAAGCTAAAGCTGTGAGAACAAATAAAAATAAACATTTGGTCCTTAAATGTGCAATCTAGGCATCATGGTATTGAAGGGGAAATTAGACATAATCTCACTATCGGCACAAAACACTAAGAAACAGCACTGGGCACGACATGACAGATTCATACTGGGAGGTGTGTGTGTGTGTGTGAGTGTGTGTGTGTGTGTGTGTGTGTGTGTGACTGAAGGGAAGCAGCTACAGTACAAGAGCAAGAGAAAGATGAAAGCTGCGCTGGTCCAGATGAAAGACCATGAAGCATCGGATGTGTTTGACACTAACAGACAGAGAGAGGCAGAGAACTAAAGCGCTGGTTAGTGCAACACACGAAAACAAATCACTAGTTCAGTTACAGTAGAGTGAGAATATGAGCGTTATAGTCATATCATCCAAAAACTAACATCAAACACCTGAGACAACAAACTACTAACGGATTTCTTCTATTTTTATCAAAATAATTATTTAGCTATATATATATATATATATATATATATATAGCTTTACAGATATTTAAATAAGCATCGTCACATATGTGATACTAATTATTCATTATATAATGGGCAAATATTACACTTTGGTGACTAAAAAAGAAACGAGAGGGGAGAAGCTGGAAATCAAGGTTGATATTTTCCTATATTAAACATCAGTCAGTTTATGCAGACTCAGGTCTTGAGGTTTCTGAGCATGCTGACACTTGCTGTCAGTAAAACAGCTTTAAACTCTTTAACCAAAGCCTCACACATAAGGTCAGTGCTAATATTTTGTGAGAGCTGAAATGTAATCTCATTTTGTTCCATCACAGTGCCCCTTTAGGGAATCCGCAGATTTATTCTTGCATGGATGGAAGCACCAAATGGAAACTAGCCATAGCAACAAAAGTTCTCTTTTCCTAGGAGAATATAAAGCCAAAATCAATTCACACAAGAAATCCTGTAGCATTGCTTCATTGTTCGATTCCCTACATATGTCCTTTGGTCATTGTTCACTCGATTCTCAAGGCAGTGAGATTTTAGTCATAAATTGAATTCTTTTGATTTGCATACTGATCAGATAATCACTGGCTAACGGTTTGACAACGAGAACACAGGTACACAAAACTGGTTAAGATTGTACTTTCTGTTTTTGATGTACAAATTATTTTTCTGCTTAACACACAACGCACCATTTATAGTTTACAGGCAGTGTACACGAAATCGAAACAGATTTGCAAAGCGCTAAAACTTCTATCCAGCGGATTATTCCAGTAGGGTGCCCAAGGGACACATTACATGAACTGAAGTGCAAAAATATTTGCTATATTTCTAATCCTGTGACAAAAGTTAGTCACTAATATTCAATGGCAGAAGGTGTGATGATAATTCCCTAGCTGGTGCTCGGCTTAGAGAGGTCATTTTATGATCTGGTCTCAAAATGATATTTGTGTTCTGGAGGTGATGTTATATCTCTACAAATGGTTTTGATCTTATAAAACATTCTCTAGTGTTCTGATATTTGTTTTTTTTTTTATCTTAACAAGGCTGTGCAAATGCATCTTAAAGTAGTGGCAGTTTTGCAGTTGTTACATTCCCTTTAAGACATTTTTGGCAAATGACAGAATGTGCATCTATTCTGTGAAAGATTAAAAAGCATTCATTTACCAGATCCCTGTTGAAAAGACCAGCGTTTATGCTCAAATATCACTTTAAGGGCTCTATAGAAAGATCATGCTGGTTCTTTAGCACAGTGGTTGCTATCCCTGTTTCTGGAGGTCCCCGAACAATGCACTTTTTCAACGTCTCCTTTGTCTGATACACCTTATTTCAGGTCTTGGAGTCTCTACTAAAGAGCTTATGACCTGAATCAGGCGTGAAACGTGCAGAATGTGCAGTGTTTGGGGCTCCACAATCAAGGTTGGAATCCAATATATTTAGCATGTTTTGATGGTGATCAACATGAATATATTGGTTCACCAGTCAACTGCTGCAGTTCAATCTGGTCTTTTCAGCAGGACTACAAAAATATTCTACCTGACATTCCCAGATGACCTGGATAACACAGCGACTCTACTTCTACTTTTGAGCCAATCATATTCTGCTCTTTTGTTTTTACCTTGATTAAATGTAAAGTCAGGAATGTTAGACCTTCCCTTGGTCAAGACTAGAGAGGGCTGGATGCACACAGCATGCTCATGGAACCTGCAGAGCCTGAACTGATACAGCTGACACGTGATATCTTATCTCCTGAACTCACCACGTATAAACTAGGAGCTTCTGTCCAGTGTCCACCATCCTCCTCACATATTAGCAGGATATTTCTGTCTCTTTGTCTCTGAATCTCTCTGTGTCTGAGGCAAGTCTTGCTCTTTCTTTGCCTCTTTTGTTGAAGTGGAGATGGACTGGTGCACTGTTGGTGAAGAGGCAGTGGAAGCAGAAATGGAAGATGGACTTAAGGTTGGAGTGGACATAATGTTTAAGGTCTGAGTTAGGCTAGCAGCAAGCTTCTGTGGCTGTGAAGCAGCTGAGGATGGAGTTGATGAGGGAGAAAGTGATGGTGCAGCAGCAGGGGCTTTAGCAGGTGGAGCTTGTGCCTGTGATTGGGTCAGAACAGGTGTTGATGGTCCACTTTGGACTGGGGTATTGACAGGAGAGCCTGGGGTCCAGGAAGTGCTGGGAGTCTGTATGGTAGTTTGGGTTTGGGTTTGACTGGAGACTGTAGAACAGGTCGAAGGAGGACCAAGAACATGGACAGCAGCTGGCATCTGGACTGCAGAGCTCTGGCTCAGTGTGGAACTCAGAAGTTTACTTGGAGTCTGGGCAGGAAGTAGACTCTGAGTGGAGGTCGAAGTCTGTACAGCTGCTGGGATCTGGACAGGAGTTGGACACCGCCCCTGGGATTGGGGTTGGATGGCCACTGGTGTTCTAGATTGGGTGGGAGTCTGAATAGGGGTTTGAACAGGGGTTGGGGTTCGAGTTGGGGTGGGGGTTTGTGAAGGAGTGATGGTGGGCGTTGAGTTGGTGGTGCAGGATAATGGGGATGGTGGAGGAGGAGTCTGAGAGGGTTTGGTACGGGAATTCTGAGCCAAAGAGGTGCCAGCAGATGAAGTTGGAGAGGTGGAGGTGGACTGGGAAGGAGAAGATGGGCGTAGGCAAGGAGGAGGAGACGTTGAAGGTGGAGTAGATATCGCAGTGCCTGGTTTGGTTCGCTGGGTTTGAGGAACCCCTAGACCAGAAGATGTGGCAGAGAGGGATAAAGGAGGGTTGGTGGAACAAAGAGGGGTTTGCTTCGGGGAGGATGAGAAGGGGGAAAGGGGTGATGGAGCTGATCCTGGAGCTGATGTGAGTGGAGTTGTATGTGTCAACAGCAGGGGTGTTTGTGTCGGCGCCTGGGTGGCACCAGGTGTGTTTGAGCTCAAAACACCTGCGCTTCCTCCTCTAGCAAGTCCTGACGACAAAGCAAAGGGTGCTGGAAGCAGATTTCCTCCAGATGCTTTACGATGGAGAGGCGGGTGAGGTTGCACACTCGCCCAGCTGCGGTGGGGTAGAGTCGGCTGAGAGGCGGAGAGCAGTCTGGCCTCCTGAGTAAGCCGACCAATCATGGGGAGGCCCTGGGTGCTGCCTCCTCCAACATGCCGCAATAAAGCCTCTTTTGGCCCCTGTGGAGCGGAGCCAACATTGCGGCCTTCAACGGACACTGCTGAAGAGGGAGGAGGGACTTTATGGACAGGTGATGTTGTGGGCTCCGTGTGGAGACGGAGACTGTAATGAAGTGTTCTTCCAGCCTGCAGGGGGGCAGGCACTGATGAAGCAGGTGTAGGAGGAGTTTTTGCAACTCCACCCCCTGATGGAGTCATGCCCACAGCGGTCGGTCCAATAGTAGAGGGCGAGGGTGTAGGAGTTACAGAAGACGGGACTCCTCGAGGAGGTATCCCACCCATTACACTGATGAGAGAACTGAGTGACTGCCGAGGGTGTAGTATGGGTGGACGGGGAGGAGAAAGCGGACAGGATGTAGGTGATGGCGAGATGGGAAGAGCGGAAGGAAGGAAAATGGCAGCTCCAAGAGCATGTTGTTGTTGTAGCTGCTGCTGCAACTGTTGCTGCTGCTGTTGCTGATGCATCAAGGCAATGGCCACATTGGTGGTGGCAGCGGCCGTCTGCAGGGGAGCGTGGACCAGCGGTGCCCAGATCACTGGGTGAGGTCGAGGTGAAACTGTGCCTCCTGTGCTGCCTCGGGTGCCAGCAGCGATGTCCTGCATGGTAGGCATGCTATCGTGCTTCACAATCTGCTGGACCAGAACACTGTCACAAGAACCCAGACCGGCGCCTCCTGCTCCTCCTCCGCGGCTCCCTCCACCCCGTCCCAAACTGCTGCCTGCTACAGATCCTCCCTGTGAGGTCTTGCGCAACAAAATTGAGTTCTTCTTACCTATGGGAAAAAGTAAATCAGAACAGGTGTCGGATGGACTAATTCAATTCCAGAATAGACTTCCAAGATGTTCATGTCTTTCTTTCTTCAGTTGAAATGAAAAAAAGGCTTTTGTAGGATTTTTATACATATAGTGGACTTCAGTGACCGCTAGATCAGACCCTTATTCCTTGGCTGGAATTATGTAAAGCTCTTCGAAGCTGCACTGAAACTGCAATTTGTGCCTTTAATCCATTGAGCGTTACTCAAGTCCACTATATGGAGAAAAATCCTGTAATGTTTTCCTCAAAAACCTTCCTTTTGAGAAAGACATGAACATCTTGGATTACATGGGCATGAGTAAATTATCAGGAACACAGACTTAGAATGACATGAATGTGAGTATATAATGACAAACATTTTTTAAATTTGTCTATTCATAACAACAAAAAATGTAGCTATAAAGTGAAAGGATTGTTTTACCAATGCGATCAAGTCTGTCTGCCGCCACCGTCTCGAATGCCCGTCTCATCATGGGATGCTCTTCCAGAACCTCATTGAAACTGTCCACACTGAGGGAGTACAGTCTACAGTATGTATCTGCTCGGACACTAGCTGTCCTCCTGCCGCGTGTCAACAGACAGATCTCTGAGGAGGTGGAGAAACTAAGAGGTTAGAAAGGACACTTAAGGACAATTAACATACAGATACCTGGTTCTGAAGAGCTCATAACAAATATTTGACATCAACCACTTCAGGCAATAAACTCACCTCCAAAGTATGACCCATCGCTGAGCTTGGTCTCCTTGTTGCCACGAGTTAGTACACTGACCCGTCCATGCTGGATGAAATACATTTTACGACCAACAGTTCCCTCACGAATGATGAAGTCATTGGGCTGGAACACCTCAAACTTCAACTTCGTCAGCACTGCCGTTACGAAGTTTGGGTCGGCATTAGCGAAGAGCGGCATGTTAGCCACCAAACTTCGGCAGTTAAAGCTAACAATTTCCTGTTAGGATTGCAGTGCACAAGAAGACATAAATAAGCTGGTTAGAGTTTGCACAATGCAACAAAAACACGGTTACTACCACAATAATACTGATGCTTTCATTAGCTTCAAATATAAACTAAAATAGTCCTGCAATATCTGCTTGTGTCTGAAAAAACAACAAATTTTAACCCTAATGCATGAAAACTTTAGGGAATCATGAGTTTATTACAAACCTCCTTTAAGGGCTCGCTTAGCTCTCCCAGAATGTTGTCCTCGTCAAACATCTTGCCCTGGTATCGATGTTCATAATACTCATGGATCTTCTGCCTGACATCTGCTGGAAGCTTATGGAATGACATGTACTGCTCCACCTGCTTATACTGGACATCAAATGCTCTCCGTTAGTCAGAAGGACTATGGAAATACGAAGTAAATTTAGGTTGTCTTAACACTTGTAGTTCAGTTCTCTTGGTTCGTTTGGTCCATCCCAAATAATAATCCAATACATTTCTCCTGTTCATTTCTCCTACTTCTCTCATTGTTGCATGTATATTGGATTTTCACCACCTATAAACTCACGAAGAGCTCATGTAAGGCACTTTCCCTCCTCGTTGACCTCCCCACTCATTTTGTTTTGGAAACACAGCTCATTCCGAGTTATATATCTTGTAATTTCATTCTGTTTATGGTTTGTTAGAAGTACTTTGTCAATGTTGCATTCATATTTCATTCAGACCGCACCAGAGTTCAACTGGAAATGGTCTGAGACCCATCTTTTTAGCGGCTAGTTCAGTTCAGCCGACCTGAACTGGAGCAGTCGCACCATAGTTTGTTTTAATCAAAACAAACACGACAAGTGTGAACACAGCCTTAATGACAATGTATTGATGAAGTCACCAGAGATCATCATCGTCCAGAGCTTTACCTTTTCTTGGTACTGTCTGCGTGAGGAGTCCAGAGACTGGATGAGGGCCGTGGCGTGACCGATGAACATGGCGTAGCAGGTTGCACCCACGATCATGCTAAGCATCGTGAGCCAGACGTCCGTCATTCCCTCTGGAGCCTGAGCGCCGTAACCAATGCACAGCATGTGGCTCATGGCCTTGAACAGTGCGTATGTATATTGGATGCCCCACGTGTCATTCTAGAAGAGATCACACAACAGACAGTAACGCTCTCAGATGGATCATTATTTTTATTAATAATATTATTATTAATTATAAATCAGATTCCAAACAACAATTACATTTAGAAATAAAATACATTTATAATGAATGCAAAATCTTAACAAAAGGCATTAAGGCACTAGTTTTTTATATTTATTAATATTTCAAATTTCAAGATTTTGTTTTAACATTTTCTGCTTTCATGTTAATTTTAGTTATGTCTATATAGTTTTTTTTTATTTCATAGCTATGTTAGTATATCAAGTTAAACTAAATGGAAATTATAAATGTTTTGAAATGTTTTTATATATTCTATTTTTTTATAATTATTTCAGGAAATTAACAAATTAAAGTTTGACAATGTAGCTTTAGTAACTATAATAACCCTAAATCAAAGCAAAAAAATAAGATAAATAAATTAGTTAGTTATTAGGGTTCATCAGTGTTAGACAGTGATAGTTAGTAACTAGGGTTAGTCAGTGTGTTAGTTAATGATAGTTATTTGTTAGGGTTAGTCAGCATTAGACAGTGATAGTTAGTTGCTAGGGTTAGTCAGTGTTAGTGATAGTTAGTGATTAGGGTTAGTTAGTGTTAGACAGTGATAGTGACTAGAGTTGGTCAGTGTGTTAGTTAATAATAGTTAGTGGTTAGGGTTAGTTAGTTAGTGTTAGTGATTAGGGTTAGTTAGTGTTAGACAGTGATAGTGACTAGGGTTGGTCATTGTTAGTTAGTGGTTAGCGTTAGAAAGTGTTAGTGATTAGGGTTAGTCAGTGTTAGTGATAGAGATTAATGTTAGTCAGGGTTAGTTATTAGGGATAGTCAGCAGTGATTCTGTCGTGTTCTTTCATGCTCGTGTGTCTGTAGATTATGAACTCCAGGCTCCAGTATCTCATCTGTGGTTTAGATGCTTTTAAACACAGTGTTTATGTGGGACAGATCTCCCCTTTGGTTTTTCCCAAATAATCTTCCACACTGTCAAGGAGATTTTCCTGCCGCTGCCTCATCACTTGGGATTCAGTCTGATTCCTCCAAACAACAGTTAGAGAATGAAATATACGAGTGTCTCAAAGCACAGCGCTGAGAGACTGACGCTGATGCACAGACAATGTTCTAATGCAATGCTCTGTGTGTGAGCAGAGCGTGTGTGTGTGTGTGTGTTTTGTGAATGAGCACGCTATGTTTATCCCTCCTGTGCTCAAGACTGACATGATGGAGACAAATATAGCTCAGCTCTCTCTGGGGAACTCTGGGCATCAGCTGCCTAGCAACCGTCACCACGACAACAGGAGGAAACCCTGCTGCGGTGAGTCAGCGATTCAACCTGTGTGTGTGTGTGTGTGTGTGTGTGTGTGTGCCCTGTTTTTAATTAGAGCTACTTCTTAATGTCGTCTCAATATTCAGACAGGACAAGCAGGTGCATGTCAAAGTGATCAGTCAGAGAAAACACACACACAAACATCAGCCTCATTAACATCATGCTCTAATTAAAGTCCATCATAATGTCACAAAATATGTCTGCATTCACAAATCACACACATTCTCTCAATAACACTGGATTACTTCTTCTTCACAAATTTGCAACAACTAACTGAAATCATCACACTACTTCATTAAAGTTAACTAGAAAAAGATAAACAACCAACACAGAAACTCCTGAGAAGAAAAATCCTCATTCATACCTTTTGGAAACAGACTTTTCTATATCTTCTCTAACTGAAAAGGTTAAACAGAATATGAGAGGTGGTAAGAGGGAAGTCTTCTGGAACTTTTATTTTAAAGCTTTTCAAAGGTATGAATGAGGATTTGTCTCTTAGAAGAGCTTCTGTAATGCATTGGTGCTTTTAAAGTATTAAAGTCGTGTTGGATTCTTTTTTCACTTTCTATTCTGATGAATAAATCTGAAGCAGGGCTGTACGATGGCTGTGACTGTTTATGAAATATAACGTCTGCAAGTCAATAACAAAAATGCTTGGCAAAATGTTCTTTGAGAAAAAATATGCAATGCTCTGTTGTAAAGGAAGGATTTTTAGACATGATTATTACTAATGAATGAAACCAATAAATAGAATCCAGAATAATTAAAACAAAAAACAGAACTGGAGGAAAAAATGTATGGAATTTAAGAAAACTATATTTACATTTATGTATTTCAGTGCAGTCAAGCGCTACATGAAATCAGTCCATTCCTGGAAATCGAACCCATGAATACTGCTTCACATCAGCACACAACACAGGTCAAAAGAATCAATGTGAATCCATCTTCATTATGAGGGTTGCTATAGAAACGAATCACGAATCAAGTCCAAGGACGTGAAGAGCTCCGGCTGAATTCTCAAAAATCGTCTCATAATTATGCTAATTCTGACATGATACAGAAAAGCAGCTTTATACGACTTCAGCACTTCAGCACTGACTTCACACACACACTCACTCACACACACACACACACACACACACACACACACACACACACACACACACACACACACACTCACACACAAACACACACACACACACACACACACACACACACACACACACACACACACACACACACACACACACACACACACACACACACACACTCACACTCTCACACACACACACACACACACACACACACACACACACACACACACACTCACACACACACTCACACACACACACACACACACACACACACACACACACACTACACACACACACACACACACACACACACACACACACACACACACACACACACACACACACACACACACACACACACACACACACACACACACACACACACACACACACACACACACACACACACACACACACACTCACTCACACACACACACTTACACACACACACACACACACACACACACACACACACACTCACACACACACACACTGCCCACACTCACATACACACACACTCACACACACACTCTCTGGCACACACATATTCTGTCTCTCTCTCACACACACACACACACACACACACACACACACACACACACACACACACACACACACACACACACACACACACACACACACACACACACACACTCACACACACACACACACACACACACACACACACACACACACACACACACACACACACACACACACACACACACACACACACACTCACACTCAGACACACTCACCCTCTCTCACATACACACACACACTCACTTTCTCTCTCTGGCGCACACATATTCTGTCTCTCTCTCTCACCCTCTCTCACACACTCACACACACACACACACACACACACACACACACACACACACAGCAGGGATCCAGCTGATCTTGTGGTTGAACATGCTGACTTCAAATTTCTCTTTGATATGCAAATATGTTAAATACACAGAAGAGCATGCTGCTCCACAGGTCTCTCTCTCACACACACACACACACACACTCCGCTGTTCTTGCTGTGATGACAGTGTGTTCAACTCGCTCGTTCACACCGATCTATCTGCTATAGGTGTGTGTTTGGGGCGGGGCTATGTGCCCGTCTGGCCAATGGCGGAGCGTTATAAGTGAAGGCTCCTCACCACCATGTTGTTCTTGGAGACCCAGCAGTCGGGGGGGAAGTCCTGCAGCATGGGCACCAGGAACTGCAGACACCCGTCCCAGTGACACAGCAGCAGCATCATGCCGATCAGATTGACGATCCGCACCATCGCGCTGGCCAGGTCGTAGGTCATGTGGAAGATCTGCAGGAAACACACTCATCATCAGTCGTTCATTAGCGCTGGATCTGCTCCATTACATCAGAAACCAGTCCTTCAGGTCAATATCAAGAACACCATTACTCACTGATTTTGGAAACATTATTCCAGGGGAGGCAAATATATATGGAAGGCCATTTCTGCCACAAAATGATAAAAAGGTTGTTGCAAATATTTATCTATATTTATCTAATATTTATACTTCTTTTTCTTGCAGTTCTGAAGTTTACACCATGAAATAAAAAATAAAAACGTCTTTTTTATCTAACAGCTATGTATTTGCTTCTAATTAGGAGATTTCCACAATACTTTCTTTTTGTATTTAAGTTCATATCTCATTATTCTGACTTCCAGAGTTGTTAGTGAAATGTAAAATGTTGCAAATCATCTTTTTTCCTTTGAAGAAACTTTTTTATTTTAAAGTATAAATACATAAAACAATACCAAAGCTATAGACGCCAGTTAAAAATCCAAACCAGTCTTGACAGCAACATCTAATAGAATCCTAAATAATGCGATAAAGAGTAATAAAATCAACCTCACAATAAGAACTGATTATGTCTAATGATGTGTGTGTCTATATCTTAACGAAATTAACAAAAAACAGGTGCTTACATTCACTAAGACCACAGCAGGAATGACTTCATGAACTACTTTACTTCCAAGATCGATACGATCAGAGAGAAAACTGTAACCCTGCAGCCGTCACACACAGTTTCAAGACTAAGCCTCTCATCAAAAAAACACATCTTGACCCCAAAGACTTAATTACACACCGATCTTAAAAATACTAGAAAAGGTAGTATCCTCACAACTATCTTCATTCTTAGAGAAACATAGTATCTGTGAGGATTTTCAATCAGGATTCAGACCGTACCACAGAACTGAGACTGCTCTCATTAGAGTCACTAATGACCTGCTTCTATCATCCTTTCTTTGAAAGCCATGTTTCTAGCATCTATAAAACTGCTTTTCCATCTCAAAAATACATCTAAATTACAACCTATCTTCAACCTCTAATGCAGAAATATTAATTCATGCGTTTATGACCTCAAGGTTAGATTATTGTAATGCTTTATTGGGTGGTTGTTCTTTACGCTTGATAAACAAACTTCAGCTAGTCCAAAACACAGCAGCTAGTCCTTACTAGAACTAGGAAGTATGATCATATTAGCCCGGTTCTGTCAACACTGCACTGGCTCCCTATCAAACATCAGATAGATTTTAAAATCTTATTTATTACCTATAAAGCCCTGAATGGTTTAGCTCCTCAATACTTGAGCGAGCTCTTATCACATTATAGTCCTGCACGTCCGCTGCGTTCTCAAAATAATGATAATACCTAAACTCTGGAACAATCTCCCTAACTCTGTTCAGGAGGCAGACACACTCTGTCAGTTTAAATCTATCACACCAACACACTTTTATTATTCAAATCTGTTAAAGGATTGGTCTGTTTCTTTCTTATTCTGTTTCTCAGTTCATATCCAGTGTATGTGTGTGTGTGTGTGTGTGTGTGTGTGTGTGTGTGTGTGTGTGTGTGTGTGTGTGTGTGTGTGTGTGTGTGTGTGTGTGTGTGTGTGTGTGTGTGTGTGTGTGTGTGTGTGTGTGTGTGTGTGTGTGCGTATGTTTGTGTGTGTGTGTGTGTGTGTGTGTGTCTGTGTCTGTGTGTGTGTGTGTGTGTGTGTGTGTGTGTGTGTGTGTGAGTGTGTGTCACCTCCTCCCACTGGTGGATGTAGCGTATGAGTCTGGACAGACGTAGCAGGCGCAGCAGACTCAGGATCTTGGTGAATCGAACGATCCGCAGTGCTCGGGCCGTCCGGTACACCTAGGGGAGAAACACACACACACACACACACACACACACACACACACCATCACTGACTTATGTAGGACAGGCTTCCTGCTGAAGAGACTTCATATTCAGTAATATTATTGATTTCGCTGCACTGAGATTGCTGGAGAAAAACCAAACTGAATTGATCTGAACAGTGATGACTCTATTTGTCTTAAAATTAGTTTCATAACTGATTCATGTCACAACATCATCGCTGTTATTTCC
>NC_056712.1:26314288-26329288 GCF_018831695.1 Puntigrus tetrazona | reverse complement strand
TGTGTGTGTGTGTGTGTGTGTGTGTGTGTGTGTGTGTGTGTGTGTGTGTGTGTGTGTGTGTGTTTATCAGTGATTGCGTGTGTGTGTGTGTGTGTGTGTGCGCGCGCACCTGAAGTCGCTGTAGGGGTGTATGATCCAGGCTCCGGCGGACCTGAGTCTCTCCTGCTCCAGGGCCACGGCCTTGTGGCTGCCGAACATGCGGAGCGAGAACTTGTTGACTCCGGGCTGCAGCATGGCTCCGAACTGCCTCTGGATGAAGGTGGACTGGTTCGAGTAGCTGTAATCCTCTCCGTCCAGCCCCGGTCCGGTCTCCGGGGTCCCGGCCGCCGTGGTGGTGGTGGTGGTCTCGGGTCCTGCGGCGACCACGACCATCCCGGTGCCGGAGGAGGAGGAGGACGCCAGAGCGGCTCGCGAGGCGAAACCCACGGAGCGCTGCACGGTGGGCGGCGCGGAACCGGCGTGAGGCAGAGGGGTGGTCGGGGTCCCGGCGGCGGTGCCCGGTCGAAACGGGCCGGTATCGCGCGTGGAGCTCATGATGGAGAGGCGGCGGTCGCCCTCCAGAGACGCCTGGGAGAGACGGTAACCGGGAGACGGCAGGCTGCTCTTACTGCGCCGCTTAGAGTCTCCGTTCCGCGCGGAAGCCCCGGTGCCACCATCCATGCCAGCGCGCGCACACACACTCTCACACACACTCCCTCACACACACACACACACACACACACACACACACTGACCTGTTGTCGCTCTTCTGTCAGATAAACACCGGTCTGTTCGCTCTCTGAACGGTAAGAACGAGCTCACAGTCGGTTTGACCTCAGCGCGACGGATATTCTCCTTCACGCTTCCTCCGGAGGACGCCTCGCCCCGCCGCGCCGCGCTGCCCTCCGTCGGCTCCTCATCGCCTTCGAACGCCCTTGAATTGACGCTCCGTTCGTCCTTGACGCGCTCTTCTTCACGCGCCGTCCGTCATTTCTCCTCATTTCTCCGTGTCCTTGAGGCCCAGACGCTCCGAAGCGCACCGACACCGGCCAGCATCTCCGCGATTCGGTGATTCCCGCCTCTGGTTGTCACGGTGATGTGTCGCGCTCAGCGGACGCGCTTATATAAGAAAGATGAGCAATCACACACAAACACACACACACACACAGCGGTCAGTCAGACGCGCATCATCATCATCATCATCATCATCATCTGATGCGCAACAGGAGAATCAGAGGAGAGGGATTGTTTCCGAACGCGCGGTCACGCGTCGCGTCGCTCCATCCCTGTCACTTGTTGAGCCCTCGTGACGGAAGGACGAACTCGCTATTAAATAAATATGAAATCAATGTGTGAGCGCGTGAAGGTCTGTTTCCATGGCAGCAGCATCCTCATCATCATCCTCATCATCATCATCCCTGTCACCCGCGTGCTCAGGTATGAGTGCGCGTCACCATGACGACACGGAGGCGGGAGGAGAGAGAGAGAGAGAGAGAGAGAGAGAGAGAGAGAGAGAGAGAGAGAGAGAGAGAGAGAGAGAGAGAGAGAGAGAGAGAGAGAGAGAGAGAGAGAGAGAGAGAGAGAGAGAGAGAGAGAGAGAGAGAGAGAGAGAGAGAGAGAGAGAGAGAGAGAGAGAGAGAGAGAGAGAGAGACAGAGAGAGAGAGAGAGAGAGAGAGAGAGAGAGAGAGAGAGAGAGAGAGAGAGAGAGAGAGAGAGAGAGAGAGAGAGAGAGAGAGAGAGAGAGAGAGAGAGAGAGAGAGAGAGAGAGAGAGAGAGAGAGAGAGAGAGAGAGAGAGAGAGACAGAGAGAGAGAGAGAGAGAGAGAGAGAGAGAGAGAGAGAGAGAGAGAGAGAGAGAGAGAGAGAGAGAGAGAGAGAGAGAGAGAGAGAGAGAGAGAGAGAGAGAGAGAGAGAGAGAGAGAGAGAGAGAGAGAGAGAGAGAGAGAGAGAGAGAGAGAGAGAGAGAGAGAGAGAGAGAGAGAGAGAGAGAGAGAGAGAGAGAGAGAGAGAGAGAGAGAGAGAGAGAGAGAGAGAGAGAGAGAGAGAGAGGGCTGTTAGTGACTGGAGTCTGTTTCTCTGACTCTGAACATCTCCAGACAATTAAGAAATCATAATGAGAGCCAGACACACAAACAACAGCCTCATATTCTCATCCGACCTGGACATCAATAAATGATTCATAAATAAATCAGAGGAGGTTTCTATACAATCCCTTCTAGAGCCGGAGCTGCAGAGACATTCATGAGGCTCTTTTTCTCATTCTATATCTGGATGATCTATCTCTGATCTGATAGAAGATATATTAGAAAGATATAGAAGACATTAACAACATGATCCACATCCAGACACAGATTAGTTTAGAGCTGCTCGATGGGGCAGATTTCTCTAATCCACTGTTTTTATATTTGATTCATAATAAACTTTTCCATTACTTTGACTCATCTAATTATTTTCATTTAAGTCATAAGTTGATGTGATTCGGCCGAGAGCTGGTATTGAGGACCGCTCCAAAAAAAGAAAAAAGACAGAAAAAGGGGACTGGTTCTGAATTATTATGCAAGGATTTATCTTCCAGATCCTGGCAGGAGGTTTGTGGAGCTCGTTTTAGTTCATCTCCTGTCCTGAGAAGCCTTTCTTGAAGAAGCTCCTAAAAGGAAGAGAAGTTCTTCAAACGACGTGATGCTGTTCCTTCCAGAGCTTCTCTGTCCATGAAGTCCATGAAACATCAGCATGTTATTAAGTGAGGGCTTTATTTAGGATTAAGTCTCTAAGAAGCTGAAACATCGAATTCTTTTGCAGTTAACGTGTTTTTTCACTTTGTTAATTCTATTATTGCACCAGCATCGCATCCTTCTCACGGCATTTAATCATTTTTAACTTTTAGTCTGAGTTCAGTATCTAGTTTTTGGCTTTCAGGATTCCTGGACGATTAAACATCACTTATATATGATTCAACACAAAATCAATAAGAGTTATTAAGATCGATGTGGTTTGGTCAAATGTTAAAAAATATGACCAAAAGTTAATTTGCATTGCTTGTTAATACAAATATACACTAGCAGTCAAACCTACGTTTTTTAAAAGATATTTAAATAGTATGAATAATACATGTTATGCATTTTAAAATAGTATTCTTTGATGAATAAAAATGCCCAGAGATCATCATTTATACACTATAACCACACATAGAAATTAATCATCTCTTTAATGCATTCAATTTATTCAAAGTGAGGATGAATAACGTTACTAAAGATTTCTTTGCCAGATAAATGCTGTTCTTCTGAACTTTCTATTCTTCAAAGAAAAAATTACAAATAATTTGAGCGAATCAGAATATTAGAAAGATCTCTGAAGGATCGTGTGAGCTGGAGTTATGATTCAGCTTATGATCACAGGAATTAAATAAATGAAGAGACTTCCTTTAAAACACTATGGTTGGTAGTGCACACTTAGAAGAGAAGAGTACTTTATGTTTGAGTGAGCCCTGCTTCTGTGTTAAAAACAAATCTAGTGCATGTTTACAGAGAAAACAATGAAACACCACGCTTTATTTCATGTATTTATTTCTCCAGACATGATTGATATATGAATGAGTCACTGAAGCAGAAATCAGAGCTAATTAACACAGGACTGTCAATCAGAGACTCGGCCAATCAGAAGCTCTGCTTCAGGGCACAGTCACCGCCCTCATGATGTTCGTGTGTCCAGATCCAGGACTCCAGCCAGTGACCACGATCACCATATCACCTGTTCTGAAGAAACCCCGCGCTTTACCTGAACACACACACACACACACACACATTAACACGGACACATTAACACACCCATAAACACACACACACACACACACACATAAAAACACACACACATTAACACACCCATAAACACACACACACACACACACACACACACACACACACACACACACATAAACACACATGCGCACACACACACACACACACACATACACATTCATTAACACACACAAACACACACGCACACACACACACACAGACACACACACACACATTAATTAACACACACATAAACAGACATACACACGCACACAAACACATTAACAGACACACACACACACACACATCACACACACACACACACACAGGTGCACACACGAAAATACACACTCACACACACACACAGCAATACTCGCACGCACACACACATTAATACACTAACACACACACACACACACACGCACACACACACACGCGCGCACACACATACACAACAACACACACACACTCACCAATGTCCATGGCAAAAGTGACACGGTTGTCCACGTCGTCGGCCCAGACGTCTGCGGGCGGAGCTCTGAAGAAGGCGGGAAAAACTCCGCGGAGCAGCTGTGATTGACGAGCAACCTGCATGTTCCTCGTCACGGCGATGATCGGACACCGAGGACGATACCGAGATAATAAATGAGCAGACCTGCGCGCACACACACACACACACACACACACACAACGCATGAGGACGCAATGTATGTGTCTCTGTCTCAATCCTGCTCAACAGGAAGTACCACAGATGTGAGTGTGTACCTGCCGGAGGTGGTGAGGATGATGATGGCTCCAGCGCAGCATTTGAAGGACGACTCGACGGCTCCGATAGCCGTGACCTCTGTGGGGTCGGAGCTCAGAGGGGTCAAGCGGCGCAGCTCTTCAAACAGCTGCTGATGAAAGATGGCCGCCTCGGCCTCACGACAGATCTGAGACACACACACACACAGACAGAGAGTGAGACGGCAGTGCAGACCCGTCAGGGGTCAGAGGTCACGCAGTCACACGCACCGAGTGCATCATGGCGACAGCTTCTACAGGGAAGTGTCCTTTGGCCGTCTCACCAGACAGCATGACACAGTCGGCTCCGTCCAGCACCGCATTGGCCACATCACTGCTCTCTGCACGGGTGGGACGTGTGTGATGGACCATACTCTCCAGCATCTGAACACACACACACACACACACACACGAATCAGGACGGGTGTGTGTCTCGGCAGCGCTGCAAAACACTCTACATCAGCTGTCAGTGTCAGAATTCATTCTCGTCATTTCTGATTCTTCTCTAAAATAAGAAATACATGCTGTTGGAAACTGGAAATTTAAAAATAAACAGATTTCTATACAATATTATAAATATATATTTTTATTAATTTTTCATTATTTAAATAAATTGAATATTTCATTAGTTTAAACTAAATGTAAATATTATAAATATAAAAAAATCACATTTATAAATATTTAAATTAATGCATAATTAGCTACTACTCTAGATTCTGCACATAAACTAACAGCAGAATAGGATTTGAAATATTAGCCTCATTCAGGGATTTTTGATTTTCATGGACCAGATTCTCATTGGTTTAAATGTTGTGATCATCAGAATCACGCATGACTCACCTGTGTGGCACAGATCACGGGTTTGCCTGCAGAATTACAGCGTCCAATCATCATCTTTTGAGCGATGAAGACTTTCTCCGCTGGGATCTCGATGCCCAGGTCACCACGAGCCACCATGATGCCGTCGCTCTCCTTCAGGATCTCCTCAAAACTACAGTGAGAGCCAGAGCACGAGAGCATGCGGGAATTTGAGAAGCATATGGAAGTGTGTTGAAGTGTGTTGAAGTGTGTTGTAGTGTGTTGTAGTGTGTAGAAGTGAAGCGTGTTGTAGTGTGTGGAAGCGTGTTGTAGTGTGTTGTAGTGTGTTGAAGTGTGTTGTAGTGTGTGGAAGTGTGTTGTAGTGTGTAGAAGCATGTTGAAGCGTGTTGTAGTGTGTTGAAGCGTGTTGTAGTGTGAAGTGAAGCGTGTTGTAGTGTGAAAAGCGTGTTAGCGTGTTGAAGTGTGTTGTAGTGTGTTGAAGCGTGTTGTAGTGTGTGGACGTGTGTTGAAGCGTGTTGTAGTGTGTTGTAGTGTGTTGAAGCGTGTGGAAGTGTGTTGTAGTGTGTAGAAGTGAAGCGTGTTGTAGTGTGTTGAAGCGTGTGGAAGTGTGTTGTAGTGTGTAGAAGTGAAGCGTGTTGTAGTGTGTTGAAGTGTGTGGAAGTGTGTTGAAGCGTGTTGAAGCGTGTTGTAGTGTGTGGAAGCGTGTTGTAGTGTGTGGAAGCGTGTTGTAGTGTGTAGAAGTGAAGCGTGTTGTAGAGTGTTGAAGAGTGTGGAAGTGTGTTGTAGTGTGTGGAAGCATGTTGAAGCGTGTTGTAGTGTGTTGAAGCGTGTTGTAGTGTGTAGAAGTGAAGCGTGTTGTAGTGTGTGGAAGCATGTTGAAGCGTGTTGAAGCGTGTTGTAGTGTGTTGTAGTGTGTTGTAGTGTGTAGAAGTGAAGCGTGTTGTAGTGTGTTGAAGCGTGTTGAAGCGTGAGGAAGTGTGTTAAAGTGTGTTAACGAATGTGGAAGTGTGTTGTAGTGTGTTGTAGTGTGTAGAAGTGAAGCGTGTTGTAGTGTGTGGAGCGTGTTGTAGTGTGTTGTAGTGTGTGTGGAAGTGTGTTGTAGTGTGTAGAAGTGAAGCGTGTGAAGTGTTGTAGTGTGTAGAAGTGTGTTGTAGTGTGTAGAAGTGAAGAGTGTTGTAGTGTGTTGAAGCGTGTTATAGTGTTTTGTAGTGTGTTGAAGCGTGTTGTAGTGTGTTGAAGCGTGTGGAAGTGTGTTGTAGTGTGTAGAAGTGAAGCGTGTTGTAGTGTGTAGAAGCGTGTTGAAGCGTGTTGTAGTGTGTGGAAGTGTGTTGTAGTGTGTAGAAGAAGCGTGTTGTAGTGTGTTGAAGCGTAGAAGTGTGTTGAAGTGTGTAGAAGTGAAGCGTGTTGTAGTGTGTTGAAGCGTGTGGAAGTGTGTTGAAGCGTGTGGAAGCGTGTTGTAGTGTGTGGAAGCGTGTTGTAGTGTGTGGAAGTGTGTTGTAGTGTGTAGAAGTGAAGCGTGTTGTAGTGTGTGGAAGCGTGTTGAAGCGTGTTGTAGTGTGTGGAAGTGTGTTGTAGTGTGTAGAAGTGAAGCGTGTTGTAGTGTGTTGAAGCGTGTGGAAGTGTGTAGAAGTGAAAGCGTGTTGTAGTGTGTTGAAGCGTGTGGAAGTGTACAGAAAGCGTGAAGTAGTGTGTAGAAGTGTTGTAGTGTGTTGAAGCGTGTTGAAGCGTGTTGAAGCGTGTGGAAGTGTGTTGTAGTGTGTAGAAGTGAAGCGTGTTGTAGTGTGTTGAAGCGTGTGGAAGTGTGTTGAAGAGTGTTGTAGTGTGTGGAAGTGTGTTGAAGCATGTTGTAGTGTGTTGTAGTGTGTTGAAGTGTGTTGTAGTGTGTTGTAGTGTGTTGAAGCGTGTTGAAGCGTGTTGTAGTGTGTGGAAGTGTGTTGAAGCGTGTTGTAGTGTGTTGTAGTGTGTGGAAGCGTGTTGTAGTGTGTTGTAGTGAAGCGTGTTGTAGTGTGTTGAAGCGTGTTGTAGTGTGTTGTAGTGTGTTGAAGCGTGTGGAAGTGTGTTGAAGCGTGTGGAAGTGAAGCGTGTTGTAGTGTGTGGAAGTGTGTGGAAGTGTGTTGAAGAGTGTTGTAGTGTGTTGTAGTGTGTTGAAGTGTGTTGTAGTGTGTTGTAGTGTGTTGAAGCGTGTTGTAGTGTGTAGAAGCATGTTGAAGCGTGTTGTAGTGTGTGGAAGTGTGTTGTAGTGTGTAGAAGCATGTTGCGCGTTGTAGTGTGTTAGCGTGTTGTAGTGTGTAGAAGTGAAGCGTGTTGTAGTGTGTGGAAGCGTGTTGAAGCGTGTTGTAGTGTGTTGTAGTGTGTTGAAGCGTGTTGTAGTGTGTGGACGTGTGTTGAAGCGTGTTGTAGTGTGTTGTAGTGTGTTGAAGCGTGTGGAAGTGTGTTGTAGTGTGTAGAAGTGAAGCGTGTTGTAGTGTGTTTGTGGAAGTGTGTTGTAGTGTGTAGAAGTGAAGCGTGTTGTAGTGTGTTGTTGTGTGGAAGTGTGTTGAAGCGTGAAGCGTGTTGTAGTGTGGAAGCGTGTTGTAGTGTGTGGAAGCGTGTTGTAGTGTGTAGAAGTGAAGCGTGTTGTAGAGTGTTGAAGAGTGTGGAAGTGTGTTGTAGTGTGTGGAAGCATGTTGAAGCGTGTTGTAGTGTGTTGAAGCGTGTTGTAGTGTGTAGAAGTGAAGCGTGTTGTAGTGTGTGGAAGCATGTTGAAGCGTGTTGAAGCATGTTGTAGTGTGTTGTAGTGTGTAGAAGTGAAGCGTGTTGTAGTGTGTTGAAGCGTGTTGAAGCGTGAGGAAGTGTGTTAAAGTGTGTTAAGAATGTGAAGTGTGTTGTAGTGTGTTGTAGTGTGTAGAAGTGAAGCGTGTTGTAGTGTGTGGAAGCGTGTTGTAGTGTGTTGTAGTGTGTGGAAGTGTGTTGTAGTGTGTAGAAGTGAAGCGTGTTGAAGTGTGTTGTAGTGTGTAGTGTGTTGTAGTGTGTAGAAGTGAAGAGTGTTGTAGTGTGTTGAAGCGTGTTATAGTGTTTTGTAGTGTGTTGAAGCGTGTTGTAGTGTGTTGAAGCGTGTGGAAGTGTGTTGTAGTGTGTAGAAGTGAAGCGTGTTGTAGTGTGTAGTGAAGCGTGTTGTAGTGTGTAGAAGTGAAGCGTGTTGTAGTGTGTGGAAGTGTGTTGTAGTGTGTGTGTTGTAGTGTGTTGAAGCGTGTGGAAGTGTGTAGTGTGTAGAAGTGAAGCGTGTTGTAGTGTGTTGTGTGTGGAAGTGTGTTGAAGCGTGGAAGCGTGTTGTAGTGTGTGGGCGTGTTGCAGTGTGTGAAGTGTGTTGTAGTGTGTTGTGAAGCGTGTTGTAGTGTGTTGAAGCGTGTTGTAGTGTGTAGAAGTGCGCGTGTTGTAGTGTGTTGAAGCGTGTGGAAGTGTGTTGAAGAGTGTTGTAGTGTGTGTGTGTGTTGTAGTGTGTTGAAGCGTGTTGTAGTGTGTTGTAGTGTGTTGAAGCGTGTTGTAGTGTGTGGAAGCGTGTTGTAGTGTGTGGAAGTGTGTTGAAGCGTGTTGTAGTGTGTTGTAGTGTGTGTGGGCGTGTTGTAGTGTGTTGTAGTGTGTGGAAGCGTGTTGTAGTGTGTGTAGTGTGTGGAAGCGTGTAGTGTGTGAAGCGTGTTGTGTGTGTTGTAGCGTGAAAGTGTGTTGAAGCGTGTGGAAGTGAAGCGTGTTGTAGTGTGTGGAAGTGTGTGGAAGTGTGTTGAAGAGTGTTGTAGTGTGTGGAAGTGTGTTGAAGCATGTTGTAGTGTGTTGTAGTGTGTTGAAGTGTGTTGTAGTGTGTTGTAGTGTGTTGAAGCGTTGTAGTGTGTGGAAGCGTGTTTGTAGTGTGTTGAAGTGTGTTGAAGCATGTTGTAGTGTGTTGTAGTGTGTTGAAGTTGTAGTGTGTGTAGTGTGTTGAAGCGTGTTGTAGTGTGTGGAAGTGTGTTCACAGTGTGTTGTAGTGTGTGGAGGCGTGTTGTAGTGTGTTGTAGTGTGTGGAAGCGTGTTGTAGTGAAGGAGGAAGTTGTGTTAGTGTGTTGTAGTGTGTTGAAGCGTGTGGAAGTGTGTTGAAGCGTGTGGAAGTGTGTTGAAGCGTGTGGAAGAAGCGTGAAGTGAAGCGTGTTGTAGTGTGTGGAAGTGTGTGGAAGTGTGTTGAAGCGTGTTGTAGTATGTAGAAGTGAAGAGTGTTGTAGTGTGTAGAAATGTGTTGTACAGTGTGTGAAGCGTGTTGTAGTGTGTTGTAGTGTGTGGAAGTGTGTTGTAGTGTGTAGAAGTGAAGCGTGTTGAAGTGTGTTGTAGTGTGTAGAAGTGTGTTGTAGTGTGTAGAAGTGAAGAGTGTTGTAGTGTGTTGAAGCGTGTTATAGTGTTTTGTAGTGTGTTGAAGCGTGTTGTAGTGTGTTGAAGCGTGTGGAAGTGTGTTGTAGTGTGTAGAAGTGAAGCGTGTTGTAGTGTGTAGAAGTGAAGCGTGTTGTAGTGTGTGGAAGCGTGTTGAAGCGTGTTGTAGTGTGTGGAAGTGTGTTGTAGTGTGTAGAAGTGAAGCGTGTTGTAGTGTGTTGAAGCGTGTGGAAGTGTGTTGTAGTGTGTAGAAGTGAAGCGTGTTGTAGTGTGTTGAAGCGTGTGGAAGTGTGTTGAAGCGTGTGGAAGCGTGTTGTAGTGTGTGGAAGCGTGTTGTAGTGTGTAGAAGTGAAAGCGTGTTGTGTGTGTGTGTTGCGTGGAAGTGTGTTGTAGTGTAGAAGTGAAGCGTGTTGCCCACGTGTGAAAGCGTGAGTGTGTTTGAGAGTGTTGAAGTGTGTTGAAGTGTATTTGAAGCATGTTGTAGTGTGTTGAAGTGTGTTGAAGTGTGTGTAAATAAGCGTGTTGTAGTGTGTGGAAGCGTGTTGTAGTGTGTGGAAGTGTGTTGAAGCTTGTTGTAGTGTGTGGAAGTGTGTTGAAGCGTGTTGTAGTGTGTGGAAGCGTGTTGTAGTGTGTTGTAGTGTGTGGAAGCGTGTTGTAGTGTGTTGAAGCGTGTTGTAGTGTGTTGGAAGCGTGTGGGGGAAGTGTGTTGAAGCGTGTGGAAGTGAAGCGTGTTGTAGTGTGTGGAAGTGTGTGGAAGTGTGTTGAAGAGTGTTGTAGTGTGTGGAAGTGTGTTGAAGCATGTTGTAGTGTGTTGAAGTGTGTTGAAGTGTGTTGAAGTGTGTTGTAGTGTGTTGTAGTGTGTTGAAGCGTGTTGTAGTGTGTGGAAGCGTGTTGTAGTGTGTGGAAGTGTGTTGAAGCGTGTTGTAGTGTGTGGAAGTGTGTTGAAGCGTGTTGTAGTGTGTTGTAGTGTGTGGAAGCGTGTTGTAGTGTGTTGAAGCGTGTTGTAGTGTGTTGTAGTGTGTTGAAGCGTGTGGAAGTGTGTTGAAGCGTGTGGAAGTGAAGCGTGTTGTAGTGTGTGGAAGTGTGTGGAAGTGTGTTGAAGCGTGTTGTAGTATGTAGAAGTGAAGAGTGTTGTAGTGTGTAGAAATGAAGCGTGTTGTAGTGTGTGGAAGTGTGTTGTAGTGTGTAGAAGTGAAGGTGTTGAAGTGTCCAGTGTGTAGAAGTGTGTTGTAGTGTGTAGAAGTGAAGAGGTTGTGTAGTGTGTTGAAGCGTGTTATAGTGTTTGTAGTGTGTTGAAGCGTGTTGTAGTGTGTTGAAGCGTGGAAAGTGTTGTAGTGTGTAGAAGTGAAGCGTGTTGTGTGTGTAGAAGTGAAGCGTGTTGTAGTGTGTGGAAGTGCGTGTTGTAGTGTGTGGAAGTGTGTTGTAGTGTGTAGAAGTGAAGTGCAGTAGTGTGTTGAGCGTGAAGAAGTGTGTTGTAGTGTGTAGAAGTGAAGCGTGTTGTAGTGTGTTGAAGCGTTGGAAGTGTGTTGAAGTGTTGTAGTGTGTGGAAGTGTGTTGAAGCATGTTGTAGTGTGTTGTAGTGTGTTGAAGTGTGTTGTAGTGTGTAGTGTGTGGAAGTGTGTTGTAGTGTGTGAAGTGTTGTAGTGTGTGGAAGTGTGTTGAAGCGTGTTGTAGTGTGTGGAAGTGTGTTGAAGCGTGTTGTAGTGTGTTGTAGTGTGTGGAGCGCGTGTTGTAGTGTGTTGTAGTGTGAAGCGTGTTGTAGTGTGTTGTAGCGTGTTGTAGTGTGTTGTAGCAGTGTGTGGAAGTGTGTTGAAGCGTGTGGAAGTGAAGCGTGTTGTAGTGTGTGGAAGTGTGTTGGAAGTGTGTTGAAGAGTGTTGTAGTGTGTCTGTGGAAGCATGTTGTAGTGTGTTGAAGTGTGTTGTAGTGTGTTGTAGTGTGTTGAAGCGTGTTGTAGTGTGTGAAGCGTGTTGTAGAAGTGTGTTGAAGCGTGTTGTAGTGTGTGTAGTAGTGTGTGAAGCGTGTTGTAGTGTGTTGAAGCGTGTTGTAGTGTGTTGTAGTGTGTTGAAGCGTGTGTAGAAGTGTGTTGAGCGCGTGGAAGTGTGTAGTGTGTGGAAGTGTGTGGAAGTGTGAAGGCGTGTTGTAGTGTGTAGAAGTGAAGAGTGTTGTAGTGTGTAGAAATGAAGCGTGTTGTAGTGTGTGAAGCATGTTGTAAAGCGTGTTGAAGCGTGTGAAGTGTGTTGTAGTGTGTAGAAGTGAAGCGTGTTGTAGTGTGTTGAAGCGTGTTGAAGCGTGTTGTAGTGTGTGGAAGTGTGTTGAAGCGTGTTGTAGTGTGTTGTAGTGTGTTGTAGTGTGTGGAAGTGTGTTGAAGCGTGTTGTAGTGTGTTGTAGTGTGTGAGGCGTGTTGTAGTGTGTTGTAGTGTGTTGTAGTGTTGTAGTGTGTGGAAGTGTGTTGAAGTGTGTTGAAGCGTGTTGTAGTGTGTTGTAGTGTTGAATGTTGTAGTGTGTTGAAAGTGTGTTGTAGTGTGTGGAAGTGTGTTGTAGTGTGTTGAAGCGTGTTGTAGTGTGTTGAAGCGTGTTGTAGTGTGTTGAAGCCCAGGAAAAGGAATGAAGCGTGTTTGTAGTGTGTGGAAGCGTGTTGTAGTGTGTTGAAGCGTGTTGTAGTGTGTTGAAGCGTCTGGAAGCGTGTTGTAGTGTGTTGAAGCGTGTTGAAGCGTGTTGTAGTGTGTAGAAGTGAAGCTTGTTGTAGTGTGTTGAAACGTGTTGAAGAGTGTGGAAGCGTGTTGAAAGTGTGTTGAAGCGTGTTATATGTTGTTGTAGTGTGTGGAAAAGTTTTAAATCACGTGAATGCATGCTGAAGATGTGTGGAAGCGTGTGTGGAATCAAAGCCTCACTTCTGAACGCCCTGTCTGCTCTCCACTTTGCTGATGATCTTGATGTTCTGTCCTTTGGCTCCCAGCACCTTTCTCACTGCCTTCACGTCCTCAGCAGAGCGGATGAAGGAGGCGAAGATGATGTCCACGTCCTGCTCCACACCGAACAGCAGGTCGGATCGGTCACGGTCGCTCACCGCTGGCAGGTTCACCAGCTCCGCCCCTGGCAGATTCACACCTTTACGACTACCCAGAATGCCACCGTTCTCAACACGAGCCTCCACCCACGTCTCACCTGACAGAAGAACAGTTCAGGAGACCAGAAAATAAACCATTAAATAAATTGTACTGCATTCAGTTTATGCCGCTTTTAAACCTCATATTCATGAAATGCAATAAATCTCTGAAAATGAATTTCTTTTAATTTAATGGTGATCATGAGATGACGTTTGTTTGCTGTACCAATCTCCAGGACTTTGAGAGCGAGGAGACCGTCATCAATGAATATCCTGCTTCCTTTCTTGAGCACATGAGGCAGGCTGGGATAATCCATCCAGATCACCGACCCGTCCGTCTTATCACGGTCTGCCTCTGCTGTCACCACTCGAACCGAAGCTCCTCGCTCCAGCGTCACCTCAGCATCTGCAGACTGTCTCACACACACACACACACACACACACTCTCTTAGTGTCTGACTCACCATCACACACTCACTCCTCTACTCAGGCCAGTCGTACCCCTTTAACCAGGCCGCTGCGGATCTCCGGTCCTTTGGTGTCCAGAGCGATGGCCACAGGCCTGTAGTACAGTGGGTCAGAGGTCAGCGTCTCCACCGCCTCACGAATGTTATGGATCGTCTCTCCATGATACTAGAAGAGACACGTGTGAGACGCTGTGCATGGGCCATATAGAGATGCACACACACACACACACACACACACCTCATGAGAGCCGTGAGAGAAGTTCAGTCTGGCGATGTTCATACCAGCCTTCACCATCTCCTGCAGCTTGGTGATGGAGCGTGAGGCGGGGCCTTTTTAAAATGATAAAAAAAGTATTCCCAGGAAAAGGATGAACTGATTTCAATGTAAATACTGATGCAATGCCAGATATAAAAATACAAATGAAAATATATGATGTAATTCTGATGATCATGACTGTATTGTGGCACTGCAGGGACTGACCGATGGTGCAGATGATGCTGGTGTTACGTGCAGTGATCGGCTCCTGATCGATGTCCAGCAGACACAGATGCTCCAGAAACGTGTCCGCCATTGATGCATCCAACTGCTGCTTCTGAATGAAGGAGTCCGGCAGAGCCATGACGTCTGAGTAACGCCTGATACGAGCTGAGACAGAGAGAGACAGAGAGAGACAGAGAGAGAGAGAGAGAGAGAGAGACAGAGAGAGAGAGAGAGAGACAGAGAGAGAGAGAGAGAGAGAGAGAGAGAGAGAGAGAGAGAGAGAGAGAGAGAGAGAGAGAGAGAGAGAGAGAGAGAGAGAGAGAGAGAGAGAGAGAGAGAGAGAGAGAGAGAGAGAGAGAGAGAGAGAGAGAGAGAGAGAGAGAGAGAGACAGAGAGAGAGAGAGAGAGAGAGAGAGAGAGAGAGAGAGAGAGAGAGAGAGAGAGAGAGAGAGAGAGAGAGAGAGAGAGAGAGAGAGAGAGAGAGAGAGAGAGAGACAGAGAGAGAGAGAGAGAGAGAGAGACAGAGAGAGAGAGAGAAAGAGAGAGAGAGAGAGAGAGAGAGAGAGAGAGAGAGAGAGAGAGAGAGAGAGAGAGAGAGAGAGAGAGAGAGAGAGAGAGAGAGAGAGAGAGAGAGAGAGAGAGAGAGAGAGAGAGAGAGAGAGAGACAGAGAGAGACAGAGAGAGAGAGAGAGAGAGAGAGAGAGAGAGAGAGAGAGAGAGAGAGAGAGACAGAGAGAGAGAGAGAGAGAGAGAGAGAGAGAGAGAGAGAGAGAGACAGAGAGAGAGAGAGAGACAGAGAGAGAGAGAGAGAGAGAGAGAGAGAGAGAGAGAGAGAGAGAGAGAGAGAGAGAGAGAGAGAGAGAGACAGAGAGAGAGAGAGAGAGAGAGAGAGAGAGAGAGAGACAGAGAGAGAGAGAGAGAGAGAGAGAGAGAGAGAGAGAGAGAGAGAGAGAGAGAGAGAGAGACAGAGACATAGATAGAGAGAGAGAGAGAGAGAGACAGAGAGAGAGAGAAACAGAGAGAGAGAGAGAGAGAGACACATACAGACAGAGAGACAGAGAGAGAGACAAGTAGAGAGAGAGAGAGAGACAGAGAGAGAGAGAGAGAGAGACAGAGAGAGAGAGACAGAGACAGACAGATGGACAGAAACACAGACGAGTGGACAAACAGAGAAACAAGCACACACAGATAGAAGAAAA
>NC_056712.1:26296788-26301788 GCF_018831695.1 Puntigrus tetrazona | reverse complement strand
AATTGAAATGACTTCAAACACAAAGCTAGTTAGTTTTTCTGACTCCAAAGGAAGTCAGTTCTTGAGGACATCTGTATGATGATGATGATGATGATGATGATGAAGAGCTGTACCTGTAGATGGGTCCGAGGCGTCTGAAGGTGTTCTCCATGTGTTGGTGAAGCCGGCTGAACTTCCCGTCCTTCCAGAAGTGCATCAGGTTGATCCAGCCGTTGCTGCCCGTGTGAGGGATCTCCTGGAAGCTCCGCACTCGGCCCGCGCTCCCGCTCCGCAGCGCTGCATCCTCACACACACTCAGAGAGCGGCCGGGGAACACCGCAGGACGCAAGCGTGAGGAGAGCATCTCTCTGACTCCACACGAGCTTCAGAACCGCTTTAACACACGCCAGCTTCCTGTCTGTCCTCCTGCTCTCACTGACTCATGAGTTACTGACACACCAGAGCAAGGTTCAAGAGAAGAACAACACATCAGCACACACACACACACACACACACACATTTACAGGCACGCACAGAGACACATACATTCTCTCTCTCTCACACACACTTACAAACATGCACTCTCTCGCACACACACACACACACACACACACACTTACTCTCGCTCACACACACACACACAACAGACAAGCACACTCTCTCTCACACACAAAGACAGGCAAACTCTCTCACTCACACACACACACACACACACACACACACACACACGCGCACACACACACACACTCCCCACACACACACTCAGACTCTCTCACACGTACACACTCACACACACACACTCTCTCTCACACACACACACACTCTCTCATCACACACACTGTGTGCACATGTTTCATGAGGACTCTCACACACACATTTTGTATGTTTGTGAGGAATGTTTTATACTGTTATAGTTCTACACCAACCAGGATATATAAACCAAACCCCACACACACTCTCTCTCTCTCTCTAACACACACACACACACACACACACTCTCTCTCTCTCTCTAACACACACACACACACACACACACACACACACACTGCACTGATACTACTGAAACTGAGCTGGTCTGGATGATGAAATCACTGAATTCAATGAACTGCCTTTAACTCAAAGTGTGTACGGTTGTCTTTCTGCATTATTGAGACATTATTTTCATATCTAATACTGTGAAGCTTTTGCTGAAAGTGCTGTATAATAAAGAAGACTTGCCTTGATGAATGAACAAGGAGGATTTATTCTTTGCCACAGTTCTTTCCGGCTTGGGTCAGGGTCAGGGGGTCAGGATCAGGGTCAGGGGGTCAGGATCAGGGTCAGGGGGTCAGGGTCAGGGTCAGGGGGTCAGGGTCAGGGTTGCACAAGGTAAACTTAATATAAAAGCATTATGGCATGATGTTTAAACAACTTCCCACTTAATCTGCTTAGACACAGACAGAATGTTTCAAACACAACCACTGTACTGTATGCAGACCCAGCAGATACATGCACTCAAATATAATCATACACAATATTAGTTGCATGTTTATAAAGTCAACAAACATAAACCATCCAGTCGTTTAGCTCTAAACAATGAAGACTACAGAGAAATACTGTATTATATTATGATCAGAGCTGCTTTCAATCTTTGTATCACATGAAGGGTTAAACAAAGAGAAACCGCTGATGCTTCCTGAGTATATGTTATGTAATATATTTCTGTGATAAAGATGAATTTTAGGCATCATTTCAATCAGATATCAGTTTAATATATTCTCATTTGCCGCTCAAGAAAGAAGTATTTTATATTAGTATTATTTATATTTAAAACAGTATTTTTTTAAATTCTTTGATGAACAGAAAGTTCAAAAGAATAGCTTTTATATGAAATTGAAATCTTCTGACTGATTTAATGCATCTCATGAAGAGTTGTGTCATTTCTCTTTCCAAATCATTATATTAAAATGTAATCTTTGATCACAGGAATACATTACAGTTAAAAATATATTAAAATAGAAAGCATTTATTTTAAATAGTAAAAATATCTCATAATGTTACAGAAGAGTCCTTAAAAACATTAAAAATCTTACTGTTTAAAAACTTTTCACCAGTAGTGTCCTTCAGAGAAAACCTTCAAAGGTAAAACTGGTTAAAAATGGTATCAATTATTATTTTTAGCTTTATATCCCACTACTCCTTTATGATCTGATTTAGAGAACTAGATATTCAACGCTCATTTAGAACAGCCGCGCATGAACACACAAAAGACAACAAAACAAAATGAAAATAATATGCAAATATAATAGAAAATACAAGATGCATGTAAGAGCTTCCTGATGTTTGTGTGAGAAATACATGAGGTAAGAAACAAAACCAGACCGAGAGCTCCACAGCAGTGTTTTTGAGTACAGTCTGTGCTTCTTTTCTGATCGGATGAAAAGTTTATCCTACTCAAATGTGTTTTCTGTGCTGTTTCCATTCAGCGTTTTTGTGCGATATTCCAAAACACGCATAAAAACAGGAGCATGGAAACCGGCGCGTGTGGAGCGTCACATGACCCTGCAGGGCTGCGTCTGATTGGCCGAGGAGGAGGGCGTGCGGCGCGGCTCTCCGGAGAACATCCCGGTTCGAGGCGGAGGTTCTGGAAGGCGCTCCGCAGACCCAAGCTGTCGTCTTTAGCGGGGCCTTCGTGACGGACCATCTTAGCCAGATCTCGAGGGAGACACACTTTCCCCCCCGCGGCTCGCAGCTGCTCGGCGTCCTTGGCGTTCTGGACAGATTAACGAGAACACACTAATGAGCGGAGGACACACTGCTCCCTCATACGGCCACCTATTCTTTGCTTCATAGATCTTTTTCCTTTACACTGAGCTGATATTCTAGCGTTGCGAGGGACACGTGAAGGCTGAAGTCATGTAACAGGGCAAGTTTTCTCACATGCAAAAATAGTTTTTAGTGGTGTAATGTGATTTTTTTGAATTTATGCACATCTTGGCATTTCCATTCAGCGTTTATGTATGATATAAAAATGTATTCGCATAAATGAATGAATAGCACCAATTTTCAGCCTTATGGTTAATGGTTCTAGCCATGATTCTCGCTGTGGTGTTTAAAGGCCGTGTGTTGACCTCGCTCAGCTGGTATTTCCTCCTGAAGTGTGCTCTCATCGCAGCTCTCTCAGCGTTCTTCTGAGCGTTCATCGCCTCGCGTAGTTTCCTGAAGATGGAGCGAAAGAGAGAGTTACTGTTCAGACGCTCCAGCTGATTCTGAAACGAAGACGCGCTTCGAAACAAGCACTAAAAGATATTAAAGTTTAAATGTCAACAGGCCAGGGTTATTAGAAGTGAAGTGAAGTGAAGTCACCTGTGTTTATATAGAGCTTGCGTCAGACACTGAACAGTATTAAAGAGAAGAATAGAGTGATAGTGATGTATAATGATGAGATAGAAAGCTTAATTTCCAGCTAAAGGCTTTTCATTATTGAATTGAATTAAACTAAAACAAGACATAGTGTATGACAAACTACTATTTCTGTTAGTTATGCAACATTTTTAATTTTCCCTACAACTACTAACTGGACGCTTCTTTTCTCCGAGCGCTTCAGGAACACAATCATTTTCAACACTCTCTCTTTGCTTTATCACGTCTGTCAACTGTAAGCCAGATTAAAGGCTGATATTTTGAGGAGATCACCTCTCTCTGTCCAGCTCGCTCTGATAGGATCGCAGCAGACGCGGGTCAGGCTTGCCGCTCCTGCCCTTTGACCCCTGGCGTTTGGAGCCTCTCCGGGCCCCGTGTCTGGCCCCGCCGGACGGCTGCTTCTCTCCGTTCACGCAGAACTTCAGCGTCTTCACGGGCACCAGCAGAGACTTCTTCAGCACTGACTCCATGATGAACAGATCTATCTGTGTGTGATGAAGCGCTCCGGACCGGTCATCATCAGATGGACAGACTCAGATCTGTAGGGACAGGGACATTTCTCATAGACAAAACTTCTTATCAGCGTTGCAGGTCAAGAAAATGTTTCTCCGTTTTAGTTAAGTTTACATATTTGTTCTGGAGAACAAGACAAAAATACTGAGGAAGGATTGCTTTTTATAAGTAACTTGAGACATCAGTCAATTGATAGACAGACAGAGACAGACAGAGACAGAAAGAGACAGACAGAGACAGACAGAAAGAGAGACAGAAAGAGACAGACAGACAGAGACAGAAAGAGACAGACAGACAGACAGACAGAAAGAGACAGACAGACAGACAGAAAGAGACAGACAAACAGAGAGAGACAGACAGAGACAGATAGAGACAGAAAGAGACAGACAGACAGAAAGAGACAGACAAACAGAGAGAGACAGAGAGAGACAGACAGAAAGAGACAGACAGACACAGAAAAACAGACAGAAAGAGACACAGACAGACAGAAAGAGACAGACACACAAAGAGAGACAGAGAGACAACATAAAGAGACAGACAGACAGACTGAAAGAGACAGACAGAGACAAACAGACAGAAAGAGAGACAGACAGAGACAGAAAGAGACAGAAAGAGACAGACAGACAGAAAGAGACAGACAAACAGAGAGAGACAGACAGAAAGAGAGACAGAAAGAGACAGACAGACACAGACAAACAGACAGAAAGAGACATACAGAGAGACACAGACAGACAGAAAGAGAGAGACAGACAGAAAGAGACAGACACACAATGACAGACAGAGAGACAACATAAAGAGACAGACAGACAGACTGAAAGAGACAGAGACAAACAGACAGAAAGAGACATACAGAGAGACACATACATACAGACAGAAAGAGAGAGACAGACAGAAAAAGACAGACAGACAGACTGAAAGAGACAGACAGAGACAGAAAGAGACAGAGACAAACAGACAGAAAGTGACAGAGAGAGACAGGCAGAAAGACAGACAGAGACATACAGACAGAGACAAACAAACAGACAGACAGAAAGAGACAGACAGAAAGACATACAGAGACAGACAGACAGGGACATACATAAAGAGACATACAGACTGAGACAGAG
>NC_056712.1:26279288-26289288 GCF_018831695.1 Puntigrus tetrazona | reverse complement strand
ACACACACACACACACACACACACACACACACACACACACACACACACACACACACACACACACACAGACACTCACACACACACTCTCTGTATGTCACACATATACACACACTCTCTCACACACACACACACACACACTATGTCTCACACACACACACACACACTATGTCTCACACACACACACACACACACACACACAGACACACACACAGACACACACACACACACACACACACTCACACACACACACACACACACACACAGACACAGACACACTCACTCTCTGTAAGTCACACATATACACACACTGTCTCACACACACACACACAGTCTTTCTCTGTCACACACACACTCTGTCTCTCACATACACACTCTCTCACACACACACACACACACACACACACTATGTCTCACACACACACACACTGCAGCTGAAAGTCGTCAGAAGGACACACACTCTCTTACCCAGAATCACCTCTGGCGCTCTGTAGTGTCGGGTGGACACGATGGTGCTGTGATGCTCGTGGTCAAACGTGGCGCTTCCAAAGTCCACCACCCTCACAGCAGTGTTCAGCACACAGCGCTCGTCCCGCTTCTGACACACACACACACACACACACACACACACACACACACACACACACAGTGTAAATGTAATGTAAATCTGTCTCTAAAGTCAGAGTGGATGATATAATCAGTGGATGTAATCTGTCTCACCTTCTCTTGGTTGAACGTGACGGTGTAATCAGAGTTCACAAACAGGATGTTCTCTGGTTTGAGGTCTGTGTGTGTCAGCCTGTTGTCATGGAGAACTGTCAGAGAAACAGACCATAATCACAAATGACCCAGCGAGCAGGAGCAGAAAAACACTGTTTCTAAACGCATCCAGCGCCCGCGTCTGATCACAGCTCTGATTCACTTCTGACCCTGCAGCACGAATCAGGAGGATATTAGATAGAGATCATGCTGCATGAAGATTTTTTGTACATTTCCTACCATAAATAATTAAAAACAAATTTCTTGATTAGTAATATGCATTGAACTTAATTTGGACAATTTTAAAGGAGATTTTCATATAGTTTTCATATAGTATTTTCATATACATACACATCTTATCCAAGTATTGCCCTATCCTAACAAACCATGCATCAATGAAAAGCTTGTTTATTCAGCTTTCAGAGCTAAAATGAGGTTTAATTAGAACAGAAGCAGAATGAGTTTCTTTGAGAAAGTAAAAGTGTGAGTAGTTTCCTGTAAGGGGTAGAAGAATAACACATTCAGTCTGTACAGAATAAAAACATCACACCTATGAAGAGTCCCCATAAAACACAAACATCAACATACGTGTGTGTGTGTGTGTGTGTGTGTGTGTGTGTGTGAACTCACACTTGACAGCGAGGCAGATCTGGTAGGCCATGTGTCGCACCTGACTGATGGAGTAGGGCAGGTAATGGTTCTCCTTCATGAAGTCGAAGGTACTGAGGGCCAGCAGCTCGAAACTGATGCACATGTGACCGTGATAATCGAACCAGTCCAGCATCTGCACACACAGACTGAGAGAGACAGGACCGTCTTTACAGTCACTCATCCACATAACACAAAAGTTCAGACTGTAACAGCAAACACTTGTATCGGAAATGTAATAAATGAGCAATTTAATGTGCTGATTGTTGTCACCTTTGGGCAAAAGGCTGAAAAGCGCTTGCATTTCAACAGAAAAGAAACCAGCAAAAAAAATCAATCTTTCAAAATGTGAGAAAGAAAAGAAGCGCGAGAACAACATTTTGTCAGTCTGTGCAGACGTCTAGACCTGAGGAGCTCTGTCTGCCATGTCACGACCCAAACACTGAACATCACACTCACTTCCTGTTTTCTGGATCTTTCTGGTTGATTTTCTCCAGGACGTTGATCTCCAGACGAGCTGCTTCTTTGTATTTCTCCACGTTCTTGATGATCTTCAGAGCAATGTGAAAGCCTCCCCTATAAAACACACACACACAGAAACACCTGTGATAATCAGCTGAGAACATCCGTGTGTGTGTGTGTGTGAGACAGAGAGAGAGAGTGTGTGTGTGTGTGAGACAGAGAGTGAGTGTGTGAGAGTGAGTGTGAGAGAGTGAGAGTGTGTGTGTGTGTGACAGAGAGTGTGTGTGAGAGAGAGTGTGTGAGAGTGAGTGTGAGAGAGAGAGTGTGTGTGTGTGTGTGTGAGTGTGTGTGTGTGTGACAGAGTGTGTGTGAGAGAGAGTGTGTGAGAGAGTGTGTGTGTGTGAGAGAGAGAGTGTGAGAGAGAGAGTGTGTGTGAGAGAGAGAGCTTGTGTGTGTGAGACAGAGAGTGTGTGTGAGTGTGTGAGTGTGTGTGTGAGAGAGAGTGTGTGTGTGTGTGAGAGAGAGTGTGTGTGTGTGAGAGAGAGTGTGTGAGAGTAAGTGAGTGTCAGAGAGTGAGAGTGTGTGTGAGTGTGTGTGCGTGTGTAAGACAGAGTGTGTGAGAGAGAGTGTGTGTGTGTGTGAGACAGAGAGAGTGTGTGTGTGTGAGAGAGAGAGTGTGTGTGTTTGTGTGCGTGAGAGAGACTCACCTGTGATGGTCGATACACTCCACCACTTTCCCAAAGGTTCCCTCACCGAGCGTCCCCACAATTTCATCTGAACAGAGAGCACAAGTCACACACACACACACACACACACACACACACACACACACACACACTACGAGAGTGAACGCAGAGATGAGACGCACATCTGTCCTGCAGCACGTCTCCTGTCCGGTAGATCAGGTGTCCCTCCTCATCATCCTTAACGGCCCACGCTCGCAGACGCCCGTTACTCTGAGAGACACAAACAGAGTCACCTTTGACCTTCAGGAGGTCAGATCACACGTGACCCTGGAGCACAAAACCAGTCATAAACATCAGGAACTGAGATGTGTACATCATCTGAAAGCTGAACAGATCATCTTTCTATTGCTCTATGGTTTGTCAGGACAATATTTCTAGAATCTGAAAAAATGTAAACATTGAAAAAAAAAATAAAGACCTTTAACGCTGTCCAAATGAATGCAATGAATATTACCAATTGAACTTTTGATATATTAATGGTAGGAAATTGAAAATCTTCATGAAACAATATCTTAACATCCCAATGATTTTTGGCATAAAAGTAAGTACAGTGTGTTGTTGTCTATCTCTACAGACTCAGCTGTGCTGCTGATGACTGCTTCTGTGCTCCAGACACTGAGAAACATAGATTTTAGATCTGATTTATGAATATATCTGCTCTTATAAGAAGATTTCTATATCAATTTTCCTCTCCTTTAGTTCAGAAGGCGGCCTGAAACGTCTGAACGTGAAGCAGCACACACATCCTGAAGGAAACCCTCAGAAGCCACTTCTGATCAGTGTGTAGAACTGAAAGCATCAAAAGAAACTAACTGGGCCATTCAGTGTTTACTTAACCAGAGGTCACTGCCTAAAAATTAGATTTAGATTTTCTCCCCGAGTGAAAGCAATACGTAAATGAAGGCGGCGGGCACAAAACTGAATGTGATTTACTGAGCAACGCACTGCTTCCTCAAAATGACATCCGCTTCATTGTGTTATATTTACAGAGATTGCAACTAATATTCCAAAGATAACAGCTGAGAAAAGTCTGCTTTTTTCCTGAAGATATCAAAAGTGTGTAAATTGAACATTTTCAGCATCAAGAGCCAGAGGCGGGTCGGTCTGTGAACGTGTGAAGAAAAAGAATCACGAGGAAACTAATACTCTGGCTCCAAACCTCGGGTCAGAATCATCATTCTTACTCTTCTCTAATAAAATAACGGATAACAATGTTTTTTTTGGATTGCTTTTTGTATTCTACTCAATGAATATAGTTTCGTGACATTTAATCATTTGGACTCAATCACTATTTATGCAGGTCTTTAGAAAACCCTTTATCTGTTATTCTCCCTGAAGACTGATAGAAATCAGGACTTATACTGTAGTAAGGGCATTATGGTTAAACATTCGAAAGCTCGTAAGACACTGCTGATCCACACGATCATGTTCATTCCTGTAAAACAAGTAATGGAAAGACTCATCTGTGAGCGTGAACGCTGCGTGTTTCTCTTTAATTAGACGCTTCGTCTGTCTTAAGAACACAGTGACTCCAGACGGACACAAACACGACGAGCGCAGCAGACACTTGAGAACGAGGTCAGACACACACACACACACACACACACACACACACACACACACACACATATAATTTAATGGAGAGCTAACCAATCAACAATAAAACCTCTGAACAGGAAAACACAACACACAACAAGCACACATCTCAGAGACTGTTTTATATGAAGTTCATCCTGATGATGACTAACACAGATATGATATGAAGAAACTTTAATCATGCTCACTCTTAAGGACCTGATCTGATTTGCTCACTGCTGGAGAAACAGCCAGAACAAGCTGAGAAACACAGAGCGGAGCGTGAAGGATACTCACACACACACAGAGACAGTCCAAGAAGATCTTCAGCACAGAGTAAAGCCCTGTTTTACCCATCACTACCCTACAACACACACATTTACACCAGAGACAGGAGGAATACTGAAGACCGAGACGGGGTGTGTGTGTGTGTGTGTGTGTGACAGAGAGAGATGAGACTCGGGCTAATTTTAAACGCTCCTCGCGGGCCCCTGGGGAAATCCTGAGACCCCAATCGAAGAGTCTGAAGAGCCAAGACCAACAGATCTCATTACACACACACACACACACACACACACACTTACTCTCACACACACACACACTCACTCAGTGCTTTGATGCAACCTGTGTTGTTAAAAGCGCTATATAAATAAAAATTGATTGATTGACTCACTCACACACACACACACACTCTCACACACACACACACACACTCTCACACACACACACACACCCCTCACACTCACTCACACACACACAAACCCCAACAAACACACACACACACACACACACACACCAACAAACACACACACCAACACACACACAAGACTGAAATAAACCCACACACACACTACATGCAAACACACACACATCACCCCAGCAAACACACGGACAAGACACACACACACTTCAACAACCACACGACACACACACACACACACACCCCAGCAAACACACACACACACGCCCCAATAAACACATCATTCAAAAACAAGATCAATTGTTTAAACTAAAGACTGAAATAAACCCTTGACTGTTTTAGTTCTACATGCAATCAACCAAATGATCTGAGAATTATGACGGACCGCTCGTGAAAACACTTCAACAGCTCGAACGCTCAGATCTCACGGGAAGCATGTGTTGAATGTGATTGGACTGATCTGGACTGATGTGGACTGATGTTTGTCTGATCTGGACTGATCTGGACTGATGTGGATTGATGTCTGGACTGATACTCACAGAGCACACGGAGCGGCTCCGAGTGTGTGAGTGTGTTCTGCTCCGGTGGCGTCTGTGTTTGCGCCGCTCCGCTCTGACGTCTCGATCCGAGCAGAAGTCATGCCTGAAGAAGCTGTCTGTGAGCGCAGCGTTCCTCTCGCAGCTGGACGCCACAGAACAGAAATAACCCAGAGATTCACTTCACCAGCAAAACTACTGAACACCTTTTAGTCCTGTTCCCAGGCTAATTGCTTTTGATACGTTTAGGAACTGTTTGATGTTTTAACTAGAAAAAAGACAAAAATACTTGTAAAAGATACACTGGTGAATACTAATACTTATTATAAGTATCTCTCTTCTATTATAATAAGAGTAAATGACACATAATTACATGCATTTGATTCTAAGCCAAACCCTAATTCTGAGCAGAATCATATAGTAATAATACTAGTGATGTGTATAAAGACACTGTAACAAGGACATCTTAAAATAAAGTGTGACCTAAAAAACACCTTGAAACACTTGACAATAATCAAGATTGCACACGTGTTCAAAATCTCATGAGTTATTTTCATGAATGTTAACTAAAAAAAGTTGTTCTCTGTCTTGTTTTCAGGGCAAATATTCTTAAGATACATTCGTTAGAGAATGACAAGAAGTATGTTTAGAAAGATGTTTTTATTCCCTCTCAGCTAATCCTATCTAGATCTCTGAAAGCTCTTCATCAGTGTGTGTAGGATCTGAAGGGTGCTGTACCTCCTGGAGCGCTCTCTCCTGCGTCTGTCTCTCGGCCGTCTCCTGCTGCTGGACGAGGAGCGTCTGCGCAGACGTCTGCGGCGGCTCCTGCTGCGACTGCGCTCCGACGACGGGAACCGCCGAGAGCGGGGCATCTGCGGACCACAGAGACATCAGCGCTTTACTAACACACACACATTTACCGTATAAAATAAGTGTGTTTTTAAATCTAATTTATTCAAAGCTGAATTGTTATCATTAGTGTACGTGAACATCAGGACACGGCTGCACGAGCTGGTTAAACCGGTCTAAGTTAATCGTCAAAACCTTTCCTTTAACACAAGTCGAGCTGCAAAACATTCAGAGGCAAGTACTAACTGCTCTTTTGTTATTTTTAAAAATGCATCAATATACAGCATTTTTATATTGCACGAAAACATTTAGCAGACGCCTTTAATTACGTAATTATATAATGAAAAATAGAAAACAGAATAGAAAAATATAGCCAGCTATAGGTTGTTAGAGGCCTGCAAATCATTGTGAATTGTATAACAAATAAAAAGAAAACAAAGGAGATAGAAATATATATATAAACATGCATACATACATATACACACACATTTTTTATGAAAACATGCAGTTGGTAAATGAATAGTCTAAAAGAGGCATATATTCATACATTTGTGTGCATATATATATATATATATATATATATATATATATATATATATATATATATATATATATATATGAGATTTTGTTGATACCTTATATAAGATATGTATTTATTTGAAAATAAGATATACAAATATAAATAAACTCAAAGATATAATTGCAAGAATCATAATCCTTAACTTTTAACTAAAATCCATGACCGTTTGAAAATGTACATATCTTTAATGAATACAGTAACGTTATACGAGGTTATTTAGACTAGTTTATACACCGACCCTGAGGAAAATAAACTATAAAAAGTAGAATAAAACCATCTTACAGTGTGTTTATTGTCATTTTGACCGTAGATATTCAGACAGCTAAAACAGGGGAATTAAATGATTATGACGGTGAACTAAATGAATTAATATCTGTGTTCTAGAGAAAGAGAGTCGTCGGGGTTAAAGCACACGAGAATAAACGATGATTAATGCAAGAACAACTAAAACAACAAGAAAACAAAGACGCGACAAAATATCACAAACATCATCTCTGTTCGTGTAAGTCAGTGTGACGCTGCTCCTCACTGTTTAGTGCTGTCTTTATAATATCTCATGTAAAAGTTGACGAGTATTAAAGTGTGTGTAACTCCTGTATAGTGTGTGTGTGTGTGTGTGTGTGTGTGTGTGTGTGTGTGTGTGTGTAGCTGTATGTTTCTCCTCAGAGTAAGTTAGCGGTTAGCATCGAGCTAGCGGCGCTTCCCCGCACACAGCCCGCGCAGACGGAGCCCCGAGTCCGTCGAAGAGACCTCGTCCGCGACACAACGACAACATTTACCGCTTTAGCAGCGACGCCGGTGCGTTTGTCCCACAGAAAATCCGTTCTGCCGTTATTTTAGCGCTCCGGAAACTCTCTCGCGCAACTTCCGGTGACGGGGTCCTCGCGAGCTCGTTTGATTGAAATACCTGCGAGAATGTGTTGAAATAAAACAAAAGAGAACAAAGTAGACACAAACAGAAAAGTAGTTCATCTTCATCAGACCAAAAACAAACAAAAAACAATATTAGTAGTATTTTTACACGAAAATACTATTTTAGTTTTTACCTCAAACATACTTCACTTAATTGACTTGCTGTTTTAGGCTATTGTTTGTGATATTTGTAATAATTTCTGAGAGAAAAATATTTCAGCGTACCTTATGAATGCTTTTATAGAATATAACAAAAAAACAGACCATTGTGGAACAGTTTATTTAGGTTAATTAAAATATATAGTTAGGTATCTAGTAACTATTTCGCTAAATATTACGTTTTTGTTTACATTATGTATAGGCACTGTGTATATTCATTATGTACATATACACATATACTATATATTTTGTAATATTTATACGCATATATATATATATATATATATATATATATATATATATATATATATATATATATATATATATATATATAATCATATTTTTCTTTATATATATTCATGTGTTTGTATTTATAAATACATAATAAATATACACAGTACACTTATTTTAGATGCGATTCATCTCCACACATCAAATAATAATTTAATTTATACTAATTTCTAATAATATTTATATCAAATATATAATTAAATATAGCCTATATAAATAACTGTTCAAAAACTTTTTCAATAATCTTAATTTTTATGTTTCATAAAAACATAAAACATCTCATTTGTAAGTTGCTTTGTATAAAAGCGTCTGCTAATGTCTTAATTATAAATATAATATACATAAATTCACTCTGCATGAATAAACTGCAGTCTAACTTGTGACAACTTGCCCCTGCCTGTCATTGCTGTAAAGTACTCTGAAGAACAGTTGAATCTTTTAGTTCAAATCATCAAACATATAGTTCACGGCGTTCAGTCGCCTCAAATAAACAGACAAAATAGAGTACAGTATGCTTTAACAAACTACACTTAAAGAACGTGTTTTGTATAAATAATTGTGAATATATTAAACGCATAGAAATGTGCTGAGATCTGACACATGATGAGAAACACATGTTGTGTTTGTTTTCAAATTATATATATATATTTTTTTATTAAAAAACGTACCAAAATAAAGTGAGTTTTTGATCAAAACAAGAACAAGTATCTGCTAATGGAGTCCTTTCTTTGAATTCAGTCCAGTTTGTTCTAGTTTTATGTATAATCTCATTTCATAAAACAAGACTTAACGCCTTCGGTCATTTTTATGACTAATAAACGTTTTGATTTAGGAATCTTTAGCCATCTGTACTGGATAACAAGTAACACTAAATACTGCATTAATTGCTAAATAAAAAAACAGCAACAAAACATATTATAAAGGTCTTTTTTATTCAGAAGACAATAAAATAAGAAAAGAGACCCAACCCGTTCACCCTCAGACGATCTGAAACATTAAAACATCCCACAAGCCTTGTATTCAACTCTGATCAACTCCACACAGTATTATTCTACAGTTCGGTCTTTTCTATTATAAAAACAAAAGCGAGGAAGCTTGGGGATTTTGTAGAAAGGCTCTCAGGTATGTCTGCTTCAATACAAACTCATTCAGATATACACTAGTGTTTGACTTCAGTGAGGTTTATATTTCTTCTCACAGAGGCTGCAAAAATACAGAAAGAACAGTGAAGGTGTTTTCTGTGTGAACCTGCTATTTCTGAGATCGAATCATTACTCCAGTCTTTAGTGTCACGTGATCTAGTCTCGCCTTTTCTGTTTACTAAAGCAAAAAAAAAACCGCACTAAACCGCTCTGTAGCACTAGCGCTGTCATCGGAAGCAATTACAAAATAAAAGTTTCTGTGCACATTTATGACGCATCTATGAATACACACACATACAGTGTATATCTTAAATATTTAGGGCTATATTTATATGAATATAATTTATATTATAAATAAACGCATTTAATATACAACAACCATGACATATTTTACCGAAATACTGAGTGTGTGTGTATTTATATGCACGTAATAAATCTATATGTTAACAAATGAATTAAACGTTTAAGAGTGCTGTGAAACACAAACCACACTGATATGATTCTTTTAGCGCTGACTCACTGAACTCAAGCACCTGATGAAGTTTCTGTGTTCAGGGGGAATAAATAAAGGCATGTGAGAGAAGCTCTCCTCTGGGCTTTGATGCGCAGCCTCACATCTCGTCAGCATGCGGTGGTTTGGCTGC
>NC_056712.1:26269288-26274288 GCF_018831695.1 Puntigrus tetrazona | reverse complement strand
AAAAGAAGTGGAGCAGATACTGGAAGAAAACTCAGCAGAAAGACACGGGTCACGCTGTTCATCTGAGCTTTCAAAGAAGAACAAAACACGGGTTCAGTGCGACATAAACTCGTTAATGTGCGGATCACGAGTGTGTTTACTTTACTTTACTTTAGTTTAGTTTAGTTTAGTTTAGTTTAGTTTAGTTTGTCTGCACAGATGATCAGAAGTTTGATTTAGAAGAGATCCAGCAGGACTCGGATCTTCTGCTTCAGTCTGTGTTCTGGTAAGGAGTGTTCGTGTGTGTGTGTGTGTGTTTGTGTGTGTTCTGTAGGTGACGTGTGTGTGTGTGTGTGTGTGTTCTGTGTGTGGTGTGTGTGTGTGTGTGTTCTGTAGGTGGTGTGTGTGTGTGTGTGTTCTGTAGGTGGTGTGTGTGTGTGTGTGTGTGTGTGTAGGTGGTGTGTGTGTGTGTGTGTGTGTTCTGTAGGTGACGTGTGTGTGTGTGTTCTGTAGGTGACGTGTGTGTGTGTGTTCTGTAGGTGACGTGTGTGTGTTCTGTAGGTGACGTGTGTGTGTGTTCTGTAGGTGACGTGTGTGTGTGTGTGTTCTGTAGGTGACGTGTGTGTGTGTGTGTTCTGTAGGTGACGTGTGTGTGTTCTGTAGGTGACGTGTGTGTGTGTGTGTTCTGTAGGTGACGTGTGTGTGTGTGTTCTGTAGGTGACGTGTGTGTGTGTGTGTGTGTGTTCTGTAGGTGACGTGTGTGTGTGTGTGTGTTCTGTAGGTGTGTGTGTGTGTGTGTGTTCTGTAGGTGACGTGTGTGTGTGTTCTGTAGTGTGTGTGTGTGTGTTCTGTGTGTGTGTGTGTGTGTGTTCTGTAGGTGACGTGTGTGTGTGTGTGTGTGTCTGTAGGTGACGTGTGTGTGTGTGTGTTCTGTGTGTGTGTGTGTGTGTGTGTTCTGACTGTGTGTGTGTGTGTGTGTGTGTGTGTGTGTGTGTGTGTTCTGTAGGTGGTGTGTGTGTGTGTGTGTGTGCGTGTTCTGTAGGTGACGTGTGTGTGTGTTCTGTAGGTGACGTGTGTGTGTGTGTGTGTGTGTGTGTTCTGTAGGTGACGTGTGTGTGTGTGTGTGTGTGTTCTGTAGGTGACGTGTGTGTGTGTGTGTGTGTTCTGTAGGTGACGTGTGTGTGTGTGTGTGTGTGTGTGTGTGTGTGTGTGTGTGTGTGTGTGTGTTCTGTAGGTGACGCGTGTGTGTTCTGTAGGTGGCGTGGTGTGTGTGTGTGTGTGTTCTGTAGGTGACGTGTGTGTGTGTGTGTGTGTTCTGTAGGTGACGTGTGTGTGTGTGTGTGTGTTCTGTAGGTGATGTGTGTGTGTGTGTGTTCTGTAGGTGGTGTGTGTGTGTTCTGTAGGTGGTGTGTGTGTGTTCTGTAGGTGGTGTGTGTGTGTTCTGTAGGTGGTGTGTGTGTGTGTTCTGTAGGTGGTGTGTGTGTGTGTGTTCTGTAGGTGGTGTGTGTGTGTGTGTGTTCTGTAGGTGACGTGTGTGTGTGTTCTGTAGGTGGCGTGTGTGTGTGTTCTGTAGGTGACGTGTGTGTGTGTGTGTGTTCTGTAGGTGACGTGTGTGTGTGTGTGTGTTCTGTAGGTGACGTGTGTGTGTGTGTGTTCTGTAGGTGACGTGTGTGTGTGTGTGTGTGTTCTGTAGGTGACGTGTGTGTGTGTGTGTGTGTGTTGTGTGTGTGTTCTGTAGGTGTGTGTGTGTGTGTGTGTTCTGTAGGTGGCGTGTGTGTGTGTGTGTGTGTTCTGTAGGTACGTGTGTGTGTGTGTGTGTGTGTGTGTTCTGTAGGTGACGATGTGTGTGTGTGTGTGTGTGTGTGTGTGTTCTGTAGGTGACGTGTGTGTGTGTGTTCTGTGGTGGTGTGTGTGTGTGTTCTGTAGGTGACGTGTGTGTGTGTGTTCTGTAGGCGAGCGTGTGTGTGTGTTCTGTAGGTGACGTGTGTGTGTGTTCTGGCGTGTGTGTGTGTTCTGTAGGTGACGTGTGTGTGTGTGTTCTGTAGGTGACGTGTGTGTGTGTGTGTTCTGTAGGTGACGTGTGTGTGTGTTCTGTAGGTGACGTGTGTGTGTGTGTAGGTGTTGTGTGTGTGTGTGTGTGTGTTCTGTAGGTGACGTGTGTGTGTGTTCTGTAGGTGACGTGTGTGTGTGTTCTGTAGGTGACGTGTGTGTGTGTTCTGTAGGTGACGTGTGTGTGTGTGTGTTGTAGGTGACGTGTGTGTGTGTGTGTTCTGTAGGTGACGTGTGTGTGTGTGTTCTGTAGGTGACGTGTGTGTGTGTGTTCTGTAGGTGGACGTGTGTGTGTGTGTTCTGTAGGTGGTGTGTGTGTGTGTGTGTGTGTTCTGTAGGTGTGTGTGTGTGTGTGTGTGTTCTGTAGGTGGTGTGTGTGTGTGTGTGTGTTCTGTAGGTGACGTGTGTGTGTGTGTGTGTGTTCTGTGTGTGTTCTGTGTGTGTGTGTGTGTGTGTTCTGTAGGTGACGTGTGTGTGTGTGTGTGTGTGTTCTGTAGGTGACGTGTGTGTGTGTTCTGTAGGTGACGTGTGTGTGTTCTGTAGGTGATGTGTGTGTGTGTGTTCTGTAGGTGACGTGTGTGTGTGTGTGTGTTCTGTAGGTGTGTGTGTGTTCTGTAGGTGACGTGTGTGTGTGTGTGTGTGTGTGTGTGTGTTCTGTAGGTGACGTGTGTGTGTGTGTGTGTGTGTGTGTGTGTGTGTGTGTGTGTGTGTGTGTGTGTGTGTGTTCTGTAGGTGACGTGTGTGTGTGTGTGTGTTCTGTAGGTGACGTGTGTGTGTGTGTGTTCTGTAGGTGACGTGTGTGTGTGTGTGTTCTGTAGGTGACGTGTGTGTGTGTGTGTGTGTGTTCTGTAGGTGACGTGTGTGTGTGTTGTGTAGTTCTGTGGCGTGTGTGTGTGTGTGTGTTCTGTAGGTGACGTGTGTGTGTGTGTGTGTGTTCTGTAGGTGTGTGTGTGTGTGTGTGTGTTCTGTAGGTGACGTGTGTGTGTGTGTGTAGGTGACGTGTGTGTGTGTGTGTGTTCTGTGTGTGTGTGTGTTCTGTAGGTGACGTGTGTGTGTGTGTGTTCTGTAGGTGGTGTGTGTGTGTGTTCTGTAGGTGACGTGTGTGTGTGTGTGTGTGTGTGTGTTCTGTAGGTGACGTGTGTGTGTGTGTTCTGTAGGTGATGTGTGTGTGTGTGTGTGTGTGTGTGTGTGTTCTGTAGGTGACGTGTGTGTGTGTGTGTCTGTAGGTGTTGTGTGTGTGTGTGTGTGTGTGTGTGTGTGTTCTGTAGGTGACGTGTGTGTGTGTGTGTGTTCTGTAGGTGACGTGTGTGTGTGTGTGTTCTGTAGGTGGTGTGTGTGTGTGTTCTGTAGGTGACGTGTGTGTGTGTGTGTGTGTGTGTGTTCTGTAGGTGACGTGTGTGTGTGTGTGTGTGTGTGTGTGTGTTCTGTAGGTGACGTGTGTGTGTGTGTGTGTGTTCTGTAGGTGACGTGTGTGTGTTCTGGATGTTCTCAGGTGAGCTCCAGATGGACTCCTCAGGTGTTTCTCCAGGGCTTCTTCACATCAAGCTCCTCACTCTGGTGCTGATGCTGTGCTTCAGTCTTCTCTGTGGATTCAGTCCTGTGTGTGTCTTGAGACGAGTGACACGCTTCAGCTCAGATCCAGGTCTGAAGATGAGGATGATGAAGCTCACGTAGAAATCAATGAGTCCCATTTCAGTCTAGTATCAACAAATCTATAACAGAACTTCATGAGCAGTGCTGGGGAGATGTCAGATTACCGTGTTTACTTTACTTGTACTCTATTCTAATTCTATTGTTAAAGAACTGTTGAGAGACTGACCGTCTGCTCTGTTGGTGTTTGAAGGACCTCGGCTGAGGGTTCTGAGTCTGGGCTCATGTTTGGCCGGGGGGGTGTTCCTGGCCTGCTGTCTTCTGGAGCTTCTGCCGGACTTCCTGAAGCACACCAGAGACACGGTCAGCCGCCTGGACATCACCGTGAGTCACACTCCCTGCAGTTATCTGAGAAAAAACACTGAAAAGTTTAATATTATTCTTTAGTTGAAATATTATTCTAATGTAAAGCAGCTGTTTTCTCTGTTAAAGTGTGACTTCTGTGATCTTCAGCATCATTCCTCCAGTCTTCAGAGTCACATGATCTTCAGAGATCAGAATAATATACTGATTTACTGATCATCTCTCTCTCTCTCTCTCTCTCTCTCTCTCTCTCTCTCTCTCTCTCTCTCTCTCTCTCTCTCTCTCTCTCTCTCTCTCTCTCTCTCTCTCTCTCTCTCTCTCTCTCTCTCTCTCTCTCTCTCTCTCTCTCTCTCTCTCTCTCTCTCTCTCTCTCTGTCTCTCTCTCTCTCTCTCTCTCTCTCTCTCTCTCTCTCTCTCTCTCTCTCTCTCTCTCTCTCTCTCTCTCTCTCTCTCTCTCTCTCTCTCTCTCTCTCTCTCTCTCTCTCTCTCTCTCTCTCTCTCTCTCTCTCTCTCTCTCTCTCTCTCTCTCTCTCTCTCTCTCTCTCTCTCTCTCTCTCTCTCTCTGTCTCTCTCTCTCTCTCTCTCTCTCTCTCTCTCTCTCTCTCTCTCTCTCTCTCTCTCTCTCTCTCTCTCTCTCTCTCTCTCTCTCTCTCTCTCTCTCTCTCTCTCTCTCTCTCTCTCTGTCTCTCTCTCTCTCTCTCTCTCTCTCTCTCTCTCTCTCTCTCTCTCTCAGCTTCACTTCCCGTTGTCAGAGTTCCTGCTGGCCGTGGGTTTTCTTCTGGTTCTGGTTCTGGAGCAGATGCTGCTGGTGTTCAGGGATCAGCCGAGCGAGTCGTCTCAGGAGAAGCAGGCTCTGATGGACGCTGAAGAGCGCAGCCGGGCGGCGGAGGGCGGTCCGGGTCACCGGGGTCTGCGTGTGTTCCTGCTGCTGCTCTGCGTGTGTGTGCGGGCGTTCCTGGACGGGCTGAGCGTGGGCTCTCTGGAGGAGTGTGTGACCCTGCTGCTCCACGAGGGTCTGC
>NC_056712.1:26264288-26266788 GCF_018831695.1 Puntigrus tetrazona | reverse complement strand
TTGAATTACACGAGGGGTGTTTTTAGAGGCACTCTGAAGTTAAACGACGGCAAAATCGCTTTTAGTTCTTGCGTGAGTTTGATCGGTTTCTCTGACAGGAAGCGGTTAGCAGCAGATTAGCATTAGCTCTTCACACTTCACTCGTATATTAAACGGTGTTCTGCAGTTATTATCGTGTTAATCTCACCGTGTCCGTCTCAGACCAAGCATATGAAGATAAATCTGTCAGTCTGATGTGTTTTATGGGCTGTCAGTCTCTAAACTCTAACAGATATACCGTGGTAGTTTGTGGACTTGTAGCGTGTCTGTGGATGCGGTGACTGATAACTAACTAATGTCAGAGCTAGTTAGTTGAGTTCATGTCAGTGGTCATTCTGACCTGGGCTCAAAGCCTGACCCTTGCTAACATCACCAGTCATAATCACTTTCATTAACGGAGTCTAAATATAAGTGTAGACAACAAAAACAACAACCAAAATGAACCACGTACTGAAATACTATGTATTTTTACAATTTTTCATCCTAGCATCAAATTAATACTTGGCTCAGAGATGAAAACGGGGTTTCAAGCATCAAAACAACGTGTAATACAGCTTTGTTGTGTTTTCAGTAGATTAGAAAATAAAACTAAATATATTTGTGCATGAAGTAAATGTCAGTTTTAATCACGATAAGCAGAAAATAACAACAAATGTGTTACGCTAAAATCAGTTCGACATATTAAAAGACTTTTTTTTTATTATTATTATTATTATTAATAATAATAAGACATAAACATTTAGCACTTTGCCACGATCCAAATTTGGCCATTTGTACATATAATAATACTTATTTAACATCCAATAAAATCCTTTACATCCAAATTGTTGTTTTTACATAAATATTATTTTAATGTTGTTTTATTTATTTTAATGTAGCATTTATTTAGATTTTTGTTAAAAAAGTATCAAAATGAATCGTCTTACAAAAAAATGAAAAAAAAAAATTCATATTATGTTTTACTGTTTGTTTTTTTAATTTAAGTTATTAATTGTTACATTGCTGCTTAAGTGTTTAATGTGATATGTTTTTAGTAAGTGTTTCATCTTCATGCCTTTTATTTTTAAATGTCTTTTTGTTCTGATATAATTGTAATGAGATTGTTGGTGGTTAAGTGAATGTGAATGGATCATAACTGCACCCCGAGGAAGTCTGCTGGATTTATGTGATGAATTATGGATGAAGAGACTGGTTTATTGTTCGGATGCTGTGTCTGAATCAGTCTGATTCTCCAGCGCTGCTCCTGTCAGAAATACTGTCATTATCTGTGTGTGTGTGTGTGTGTGTGTGTGTGTGTGTGTATGCCACAGTCAGAGTGGTTTGACCCCTGACCCTAAAACACACTCTCAGACTCTCTCTCTTTCAGCATGAGTTATGGTTTGACTATAAACATCTTTTGTTGTATTCATGGAGACAGCAGCTCAGTGGTTAATGTATATTTTAACTCTGATTTAGAGCATCAGATGCCACACGTTATAAATAAAGTAGTGCAGGGATTCCCAAACGTTTTTAGCCAATTCTCCTTACATTCAAATATTTGAATTTAATATTTCAGTAATATAACCACACATTCATATGTCATGGTTTATTTTTTTTTAGCAAGTGGATTATTAATTTTTTTTTAAAGATGTATTTTAAATTCACGATTTAACAATTTCGTATTATGTTTTTTGATTTATTTTTTATGTTAAAATTATTTTAATTTGACTTTTATAATTTAAGTAATAGTTTTCTAATCTATTAAAAATTATTTTGAATAATCTTGAATATTTTGGACATTTTTTATATAGATTTTTAAAATTGTATTATATATATATATATATATATATATATATATATATATATATATTTATTATTATTATTTTTTAAAATTATTTATTGTTAAACAAGTTAGTGTTTTATTTTATGGATTTATTGAAATATTCTCATTTACTTTTTGATTTAATTTAATTTAGATTTTTTCGTATTCATTTGAACTAGTTATGGTTTAAGAACTTTTTTCTTTTTATAATTTTGTATATTTATGTATGTTTCCCGTCTTGTGCTTCAGATTCAGGCTCAGAAGGTTTGTTTGGCCAGAACTCAGGGCCCGTATTACGGCGGATCTCTGCCCAACGTCAACCAGATTGGCAGGACTGTCTCGGACCTGCAGGTGTGTGTGTGTGCGTGTGTGTCATTGGGTGCATTGACAGCAGCTCATATAAAGCCGTGTGTGTGTGTGTCTCAGGGCTCGTTCCACTCTCCGCTGGACTCCAGTCGCTCCACTCGGCATCATGGTCTGGTGGAGCGTGTTCACAGAGACCGGCGCTTCATCTCTCCCAGCAGACCCTACAGGAGACAAGTATCCTTCCATCACTCTCTCCTACAGGTGTGTGTGTGTGTGTGTGTGTGTGTGTGTGTGTGTGTGTGTGTGTGTGTGTGGAGTTATCATGCTGATGACGTCGCTGTCCTTGACCTCTGA
>NC_056712.1:26239288-26261788 GCF_018831695.1 Puntigrus tetrazona | reverse complement strand
TCTGCGTGTCTGTCTTTTTTCCTGACTTATTTGATCAGTCTTATGAATGATTATTTTAGGTTCAAGAGTGTGTAAGGATTTAGAAATGAGCAGAATATTACCGGTGTCTGACCCGTCCCTCCCGTGTTTGTGTTTAGTGTGTTTCCGTCTCCGGACCAGCAGGGCGGCGCTCCTCACGGCCCCATGGTGCTGAACACAGGCGGCTCTCTTCCGGATCTGTCCAGCCTGCACTTCCCCTCTCCGCTGCCGACCCCGCTGGACCCGGACGAGCCGGGATACCCGTCTGTGAGCGGCGGGAGCACGGGGAACCTGACCTGTACCCTGACCCAGCTGGGCATCCACAGCCCCAGCGCCTTCCACTCCGCTGGTGCGCTCCGCTCATGCTTTCCTCTAGAGATGCACCAGATTTCACCCATATCCTATATGACAATATATATATATATATATATATATATATATATAAGTCTCTCCTGTGTGGAAATTATAAGTAAATTATTTTTATTTTTACTTAGTTTTTAGCAAGAGCATATTTATGAAAATTAAGTATTATTATAATGACAGTACATTAAAGCTGTCCTTGGAGCACAGAAGCGGTCTTCAGCAGCACAGCAATAGACAACAATACACTTTATGGGTCAAAATATATATCTATGTATATACTCATTTTTCTTTGGATGTGTTTGTGTTTTTCTGCAGGTCTGCTGCCGTCTCTGCAGGGCACATCCAGTAATCCCTCCCTCCAGTCGTCGCTTAGCAACCCCAACATCCAATCATCTCTCAGCGCTCATTCGTTCCACAACTCGCTGAGCTCCGCCTCCCTCCACTCGTCGCTGAGCAACCCCTCCCTGCAGTCATCGTTAAGCTCCTCCCCCTCGCTGAGGTCATCGCTCAGCAGCCAGTCGCTGCAGTCTTCGCTCAGTAACTCCTCCCTCAGCGGCTCCTTCTCTGCTCTGCAGCCGCAGCCAAACTCCTCCCCGCGCAGACGAGCGCAGCTAACCCCGGTGACCCTGCCTGCAGACGCCCGCAGACACCACCCCAAACAGTTTTCACCCACCTCCTCCACCCTCAGCTCCATCACGCAGGTACACACATACTACTTCCACCTTCAGCTCCATCTCACACACTTTCTCCACCCTCAGCTCCATCACACAGGTACACACATACTACTTCCACCTTCAGCTCCATCTCACACACTTTCTCCACCCTCAGCTCCATCACACAGGTACACACACACTACTTCCACCTTCAGCTCCATCTCACACACACTTCCTCCACCCTCAGCTCCATCTCTCAAACACTACCTCCACCCTCAGATCCATCTCTCTCTCTCTCTCTCACACAGACAGACACACACACCTCCACCACTCTCATTGCCGTCTCACACACACACACACACACACACTCTTGTATTCTTACTCCACACATCAAATATTAAACGTTTTCTAGCGTGTTTCTTTAACTCTTCAGGTCATAGCGGCGTAACCTATTTCAGATGTGTACAGCAGTACTTACTCATTGTTTGATGGGTTTAATCTCTGGATGCTGGTGTGGATAGTTTAACTTCACTCAGTCCCTCAGATGCTGTGTGTCTCTGTCTCAGGGAGTGGCTCTGGACACCAGCAGGCTGCAGGTGGATCAGAGGTTGTCTCAGTATGGTTTTGGTCAGCAGCAGCAGGTCCAGAAGGGTCTGGGTCTTCACCTGCACAACATGCAGAACCTGCAGAAAACCTTCCAGATGCATCCGCTGAAGCGTCCGAGCCCCGGTCAGAACCAGAACCAGAACCAGAAGCCCAACCCCATGAGTTACAGGTCTGCAGACGCCTCGCAGCCGGAGCTGACCCGGTCTGAGCAGCAGAACCAGATCAGTCCGGCTCTCAGCGGAGATCTGGACCTGTACAACGTGAGTGACTGACATGCTGTATAATGTAGGATGTACAGGATACTTCAGAGAATACTGTTATTACAGCGGTACCTGTCCATAAAGATGACCGTATAACTGATCACTCATACCACAGATTGTGTTTTTAACTCCTGTGCAACATTTTGGACATTTTTGTCCTTTGCTTTTTTCCTTTTTAACATATATATTTGCCTGTGATATTGCCAACTGCATACATTTTGTCACAGGTGTGTATTTTTATTGGAATTGTACTATTTCACTTCCATTTTCTTTATTAAATCTGTATTGGACTGCTACATAAAATAGTTCCTCTCAGGACCGTAAGGACAAAAATGTCCTCATTGAAACCCATTAAAACTGCTATTTTTTAAATCACAGTGTAAAATGATGCCATTTTTGTTAATAGGCTTTCATTCTGTTGGCAAAGCTTCAACATTACATTTTTTTTTTTTTTTTTTTTTTTTTTTTTTGCTGTATTATAGAGCCAGGTGGAAGAATAATGCAGCTCTAATTGTGAGTGTGTGTGTGTGTGTGGATGTGCTGTTTGTATGTGTATCATAATGTGTGTTTTCTTGTAATATTTGAGAGAGAAAAGTCTACTGCAAACCACAAATCAGCCAGCAGAATTTTGGGAATCAAGATCTTGCTGAAAGCTAATTTTTTTGAGAGATCACCCCCAAATCGAATCATAACATGTTTATATTTTCTAGTTCAGCATGTTTTATAACACACACACACACACACACACACACACATTTTTCACTTTTTCTATTGATGCACAAAAATTCAGTTTGGTTCAATGAAGTGTGTTTCATTCATTCTGAGATGGTGCTTTGAGTCTAATCTAGTTGTACATATTACATGATAGTACACTACAGCAACCACAGACCAGTGTTAACATTGAGAACTAAAAACAGAGCTGAAATAGGAAACAAAAGATGACTAAGAAGAAAACTTTGCACTTATTGAAATAAAACCTTTTAGTGTTACAACAACTAAAACCGTACCTAAAATAAAATACATTAAAGTGGAATAGAAGTATACAAAAACAAGAATAAAAATGAGAGAAATTGTCTAAAACATAAACTTAAAAATGCAGATTTTAAATGTTAATGAATATTATGTTATGAAACAGCACTGGTCCAGACGTAATACCATGATATTTTCCCTTGTTTATGGTCGAGTGTCTCTTCTGTCTCGTTTAGGACACAATGTTCCTGAACTCACTGCTGGATGACCCATACCTGGGCCTGCAGATCCGCCAGAACCAGCAGGTTACACACTCACACTCACTCTCACGCTCTCTCACTTTTTCACTCACTGTCTTTCACACACACACACACTCTTACACACGCTCACTCACTCACACACTCACGCTCTCTCACTCTAACACACTCACGCTCTCACTCACGCTCTCTCACTCTCTTTCACACACTCTTTCACACACACACACACTCACACTCACTCACTCTCACATACACTCTCTCACACACACTCACTCACGCTCTCTCTTTCTCTCACTCTCTTTCACTCACTCACACACTCACTCTCTCTCACGCTCTCTCACTTTCTTTCACTCTCTCTTTCACACACGCTCACTCACTCTCACATACACTCACTCACACACTCACGCTCTCTCACTCTCTTTCACACACTCTTTCACACACACACACACTCACACTCACTCACTCTCACATACACTCTCTCACACTCTCACTCACACAGTCACGCTCTCTCACTCTCACACACTCACTCTCACACACTCTCACACACACTCACGCTCACTCACTCACTCTCTCACACATTCACTCTCTCTCAAACACTCTCTCTCTCTCACACACACACACACACACACTCACTCACTCACTCACACTCATGCCTGTGTTATATTTTCCGCATGGTCATCCGGACAGTGCAGGCGTGGACTCCTTGTATTTTTACTAGAGAGTGTATGGGGGTGATCCGCTACACCGATGTGTTCACTACACGTGCAGCAGATCGGCTTGAACATGTTTTCAAACAATGTAAAGAAACAACAAATAATTTCACGTCTGACTGTATTGTTTTCTCGACGGACTGTACGTGTTCGAGTAGAAATGGACTACCTCTGGTGATGAATTTCACTGCAACCTGATCCTAGTGGACTTGCGTACGCGGAAAGTATAACATGGGCTTTACACACACACACACACACACACACACACACACACACACACAGGTGTTAACCGTCTCTGTTGCTGTGATGTAGTTGAGTCTGGACTCTCCGCTGGAGGCGATGAATCGTGACGGGGGTTCTGCTGTGGTTCTGAAGGCTCAGAGCGGCTCGTATCAGGGTCATCCGGAGCTGCTGGACTCCTCTGAACCACAGATGATCAACCAGAACCAGAGCTACACCGACGGGCGACACACCGTGCCCAACATCATCCTGACCGGTGAGGGACTGTGTGTGTGTGTGTGTGTGTGTGTGTGTGTGTGTGAGAGAGAGAGAGAGTTTTTAGTGATATTCTTTATATTCTTTGTTGGTCAGTTCAAACTGATTAACTGATTTTTTTTGTTTGTTTTGTTTTTACGTTTAATAAAACCTTTTTTATTCTAAAGCTGTCCTTTTGTATTTTGAATACTGATAATGGATTTGCTAAATACGAAATAAATGAAAGTAAAGAGAAGTCACTGTAAATAAGTCATTCGTTACGGTTGAACTGAATCTTTAAAACGGAGGATTTTTTTTCAGGTTGAATTATGTGTTGGGCTCTGGTCTAGTCTAGACTTTATAGAATGTAAAGCATGCACCTGTAGAGGTGTTTTGAATTGTTTTTGCAAAATTCTCAATGTCAAAGCGCACATCATTAAAGATGATTTTATTGCAGACATAGGTGTATAAATGTCAGTGTATGGACTATTTAAAATCCCACTTTTGTCATGTTTTGTGATTTATATATAATATATGTTGTTGTTGTTGTTGTTGTTAAGTATAAATCAATTACAATAACTATTATTGTCATTATTATTATTATTAATGGTAATAAAAAGATTATAGTGAGAGACATTATTATTAGTAGTAGTATTATTACTAACTAAAAATAAAGATGAACAGAAAAAAATGCAATTAAAAATGAATAGAATACACTGAACAGCTGCTGGAGGCACAATATGTGTTCTTTAGCCACTAGAGGTCGCATTATCTTAACAATAACAAAACAAGGCTAAGACTCAAAGAAGGAGGATGTTCAAGGACGGGGTAACTTTTCATTTAGTTAACCTTGAACAGCAGCATTTGTGTCTGTGCTGCCATATCCTTGTCTTAATGTTAATGATAATACAGTTGTTCACTGTTTGTTCATGTTCATTCAGAGTGCTTTAACTGATAACAATCGATCGTGTGTGCGCGCGTTCTAGTGTGTGTGTGCGCGCGTTCTAGTGTGTGTGTGCGCGCGTTCTAGTGTGTGTGTGTGCGCTTTCTAGTGTGTGTGTGTGTGCGCGTTCTAGTGTGTGTGTGTGCGCGTTCTATAGTGTGTGTGTGTGTGTGTGCGTTCTAGTGTGTGTGTGTGTGTGCGTTCTAGTGTGTGTGTGTGCGTTCTATAGTGTGTGTGTGTGTGTGCACGTTCTAGTGTGTGTGTGTGCGCGTTCTAGTGTGTGTGTGCGCGTTCTAGTGTGTGTGTGTGCGCGTCCTAGTGTGTGTGTGTGTGTGTGCGCGTTCTAGTGTGTGTGCGCGTTCTAGTGTGTGTGTGTGTGCGCGTTCTAGTGTGTGTGTGTGCGCGCGTTCTAGTGTGTGTGTGTGCGCGCGTTCTAGTGTGTGTGTGTGCGCGTTCTAGTGTGTGTGTGTGTGTGTGTGTGTGCGCGTTCTGTGTGTGTGTGTGTGTGCGTTGTTCTAGTGTGTGTGTGTGCGCGCGTTCTAGTGTGTGTGTGTGTGTGCGCGTTCTAGTGTGTGTGTGTGTGCGTTCTAGTGTGTGTGTGTGTGCGCGTTCTAGTGTGTGTGTGTGCGCGTTCTAGTGTGTGTGTGTGTGCGTTCTGTGTGTGTGTGTGCGCGTTCTAGTGTGTGTGTGTGCGTGCGTGGTGTGTGTGTGTGTGTGCTGTTCTAGTGTGTGTGTGTGTGTGCGCGTTCTAGTGTGTGTGTGTGTGTGTGTGCGTTCTGTGTGTGTGTGTGTGTGTGTGTTCTGTGTGTGTGTGTGTGTGTGCGTTCTAGTGTGTGTGTGTGTGTTCTGTGTGTGTGTGTAATGCGTTCTGTGTGTGTGCGTTCTAGTGTGTGTGTGTGTGCGTTCTAGTGTGTGTGTGTGCGCGTTCTAGTGTGTGTGTGTGTGCGCGTTCTAGTGTGTGTGTGTGTGCGCGTTCTAGTGTGTGTGTGTGTGTGCGTTCTGTGTGTGTGTGTGCGGCGTTCTAGTGTGTGTGTGTGTGTGGCGTTCTAGTGTGTGTGTGTGTGTGCGTTCTAGTGTGTGTGTGTGTGCTGCGTTCTAGTGTGTGTGTGTGTGCGCGTTCTGTGTGTGTGTGTGTGCGTTCTTCTGTGTGTGTGTGTGTGTGTGCGTTCTGTGTGTGTGTGTGTGTGTGCGTTCTGTGTGTGTGTGTGTGCTGCGTTCTAGTGTGTGTGTGTGTGTGCTGCGTTCTAGTGTGTGTGTGTGTGCTGCGTTCTAGTGTGTGTGTGTGCGGCGTTCTAGTGTGTGTGTGTGCGGCGTTCTAGTGTGTGTGTGTGTGCGCGTTCTAGTGTGTGTGTGTGTGCGTTCTGCGTTCTGTGTGTGTGTGTGTGCGTTCTAGTGTGTGTGTGTGTGCGCGTTCTAGTGTGTGTGTGTGCGTTCTAGTGTGTGTGTGTGTGTGCGTTCTAGTGTGTGTGTGTGTGCGCGTTCTAGTGTGTGTGTGTTGCGGCGTTCTAGTGTGTGTGTGTGTGTGCGTTCTAGTGTGTGTGTGTGCGTTCTAGTGTGTGTGTGTGTGTGCGTTCTAGTGTGTGTGTGTGTGTGCGTTCTAGTGTGTGTGTGTGCGTTCTAGTGTGTGTGTGTGTGTGCTGTTCTAGTGTGTGTGTGTGTGTGTGTTCTAGTGTGTGTGTGTGTGTGTGCGTTCTAGTGTGTGTGTGTGTGCGTTCTGGTGTGTGTGTGTGTGCTGCGTTCTAGTGTGTGTGTGTGCGCGTTCTAGTGTGTGTGTGCGCTGCGTTCTAGTGTGTGTGTGCGTGCTGGTGTGTGTGTGTGTGTGTGGCGTGTGTGTGTGTGTGTGTGGCGGCGTTCTAGTGTGTGTGTGCGCGTTCTGTGTGTGTGTGTGTGCGGCGTTCTAGTGTGTGTGTGTGCGCGTTCTGTGTGTGTGTGTGTGCGCGGCGTTCTAGTGTGTGTGTGTGCGTTCTAGTGTGTGTGTGTGTGCGTTCTAGTGTGTGTGTGTGCGCGTTCTAGTGTGTGTGTGTGTGCGGCGTTCTAGTGTGTGTGTGTGTGTGCGCGTAGTCTAGTGTGTGTGTGTGTGCGGCGTTCTAGTGTGTGTGTGTGTGTGGCGTGTTCTAGTGTGTGTGTGTGTGTGTGTGCGTTCTGTGTGTGTGTGTGTGTGCGCGTTCTAGTGTGTGTGTGTGTGTTCTAGTGTGTGTGTGTGTGTGTGTGCGTTCTGTGTGTGTGTGTGTGTGCGTTCTAGTGTGTGTGTGTGCGTTCTAGTGTGTGTGTGTGTGTGCGTTCTGTGTGTGTGTGTGTGCGTTCTGTGTGTGTGTGTGTGCGGCGTAGTGTGTGTGTGTGTGTCTAGTGTGTGTGTGTGTGTGTTCTAGTGTGTGTGTGTGTGTGTGTGCGCGTTCTAGTGTGTGTGTGTGTGTGCGTTCTAGTGTGTGTGTGTGTGTTCTAGTGTGTGTGTGTGTGTGTGCGTTCTAGTGTGTGTGTGCGGCGTTCTGTGTGTGTGTGTGCGGCGTTCTCTAGTGTGTGTGTGTGTGCGCGTTCTAGTGTGTGTGTGCGGCGTTCTGTGTGTGTGTGCTGCGTTCTAGTGTGTGTGTGTGTTGCGTTCTAGTGTGTGTGTGTGCTGCGTTCTAGTGTGTGTGTGTGTGTGCGCGTTCTAGTGTGTGTGTGCGGCGTTCTAGTGTGTGTGTGTGCTGCGTTCTAGTGTGTGTGTGTGTGCGTTCTAGTGTGTGTGTGTGTGCGTGTTCTAGTGTGTGTGTGTGCGGCGTTCTGTGTGTGTGTGTGCGCTGCGTTCTAGTGTGTGTGTGTGCTGCGTTCTAGTGTGTGTGTGTGTGTGCGTTCTAGTGTGTGTGTGTGTGCTGCGTTCTAGTGTGTGTGTGTGTGTGCGCGTTCTAGTGTGTGTGTGTGTGCGTTTCTAGTGTGTGTGTGTGTGTGCGTTCTCTAGTGTGTGTGTGTGCGTTCTAGTGTGTGTGTGTGCGTTCTAGTGTGTGTGTGTGTGCGCGTTCTAGTGTGTGTGTGTGTGTGTGTGTGCGTAGTGTGTGTGTGTGTGTGTGCGGCGTTCTAGTGTGTGTGTGTGTGGCGTTCTAGTGTGTGTGTGTGTGTGTTCTAGTGTGTGTGCGTTCTAGTGTGTGTGTGCGCGTTCTAGTGTGTGTGTGCGCGTTCTAGTGTGTGTGTGTGCGCGTTCTAGTGTGTGTGTGTGTGCGTTCTAGTGTGTGTGTGCGCGCGTTCTAGTGTGTGTGTGCGTGCGTGCGTTCTAGTGTGTGTGTGTGTGTGCTGCGTTCTAGTGTGTGTGTGCGCGTTCTAGTGTGTGTGCGCGCGTTCTAGTGTGTGTGTGTGCGCGCGTTCTAGTGTGTGTGTGTGCGCGTTCTAGTGTGTGTTTGTGTGTGCGCGTTCTTCTGTTTGTGTGTGCGCGCGAGCGTTCTTCTGTTTGTGTGTCTGTGCGCGTTCTAGTGTGTGTGTGTGTGTGTGTGTGTGTGTTCTTGTGGATGTATCATCAGTACAGTGCTCACGGTCTGCTGTGTGTCTCAGGAGATTCCTCAGGCCTGTCTAAGGAGATCACGAGCGCTCTGTCCTGTGTCCCGGGCTTCGAGATGGACCCGTTCTCTTCGGACGACCCGCTGGGTTTGGGAATGCTGACCGACGGTGACCTGATGCTGGCTGACCCCGCCGTGGAGGACTCCTTCCGCTCTGACCACCTCAAGTGACTCGTTCACACACGCTTGAACCCTGAGCTTCTGCCCTTTAACGCTGCGCTTCTCAGACGATCAAAGCCGCACCGGCCACTTCCTGTTACAGACGACCAATCACAGCCACGTGCCTCCAGCGATCGCTGCTCAGGCGCTTCAGTCCCAGCATGCACTGCACCGCACCAGGTTAACGCAGAACCCACTCTTGAGCTTAAATCGATGTTTCGTTCGGATGTGACGAGTCACACGCTTTATTTGTTTGCTGTCTCGGCCAATCATGTGAGTTTGGGGTGGGGCTACTGGTCTGGAGATAATCATGTAACGTGATCGTGTTCAGAACAGCATGCTATCATACTGCAGTGTACTACAAACAGTGTACTGAATGCATGGAAGACAACAAGACAGATATCCCTTAGATTACAGTCAAATTAAGAGTAATATTGAGTTGTTCAAAGGTAAAGCAATTAAAATTGAAGTAATTGCTTAATGTGCTGTGTACTTCACTGTGTGAGTATATGCATGGTGTCATCTTACAGATTAGTATGCACTATATAGTGTGCAGTATGCAGTGAGCTAGCATGTTGTTTAGAACGCAGCCGTTGTCCGTGTCACATTAGATGCACAAGAACAGACGTTGTTTTGTCCCAGAATTCAGTCTGCTCGAGTCTGCTGATGATCTCTGATCCAGACTAACTAGTCTCCTCCGGTACTAGTTAAAGCAGCAGCGTTTGTCGCCGCATGCGCTGAACCACTGAAACAGTGTCGTAAAATGACCAAGTGTGTGTGTGTGTGTGTGTGTGTGTGTGAGTGTGTTTAGCGCGATCTGCACTCTCTTCTGCCTGTATTTGCACGATTATTCTCCTGAGCAAGGCCATATTCAGAGGAACACATATTTTTATGTAACGAAATACCGCGTACTATGAGATTTATTTTTAAATAAAGTTGCTATAGATGTTTTATGCGCATAAATGTATATTTGTATATGAAAAAAAACGTCGATCGCCAGGTGGATTGTGAATGTCTTCAGACGAATCTCAGAAGTGTAATCATCACAATTCACCCCCAAATCAAAGGGAAGGAGTTATAAAGTATTAAGTTTGTGGTTGTGGAAATGATTGAAGTCTAGAACTGGTTTATCACACACAGATCTCACGGCATTTTCATTGGACATTAATAAAAAGCTTATGGAAGCCGGTTTCTGCCGTAGAAATAAAAAGAATTAATTGCAAATTAAAAGTTAACATTTTTATCTCTCAGTTCTGACACTGACAGAAAAGAAAATGTGAGAAATATAGAAAGTTGCGAAAGATGATTTTATCGTTTCAATTGCGATAGAAAGTTGGAATCGCAAAATAAAATGTTGTGAGACCTAAACTTCAACATATGAACTTACAGTTTCAATTAACTTAAAACTTTAACAATTTCTGTGATCAGTGATTTTGGATAGAAAGTTGAAATTGCGATTTAAAACCGTGTCGGTAAGCCCCTCCCCTCGAATGCAGATGAGCCAATGGCAGTCGAGTATCGGTTGCATAGAGAGTAGCTTTCGGCTTCATAGAGAAACAGCAGCAGACCCAAAGATCGAATCGTTTTTATTTATTCGGTTTCCTGAATCCGAATAAAACGGAGCAAAATGTCACTATAAGCGTTCAACCTCACACAAATGAGCCGGGTGTCCTTCACTCGTTTCGTCTTTTGAGACGTGACCCTCCAGTTATCCACCGTATTCATTTTATAAACTCCGAGGACTATTTAGGCGGCCTTCTGTCTCCAAAAGTGTGCAGAAACAAAGAGTGATCGTCAAACAGAGCAACTCCATATTTGTCTGAGGGAGCAACGGTAACTAAGGGGGGCGGGGCTTGGGTCAGTCGTGATGTAAACACAGAGATGTGTAATAAACGGTTCTTTTCTGTATTCTGTGGAAACGGTCTTCTGTAGAAGCCGGTGTTGAATCGGATCGGGGTCGGTCTGTGATTAGAGGCTGGTTTCCGGGTGATGTTGGACTCGGCGCCGGACGCTGCTAGTTAAACATGGAGTCCGGTTACTGCCTGCAGGTTAACGAGCGTTAGTTAAAACACACGCAGGATGGATGAAGAGTGCTTTTGTCATCTGTTTTTTTATTATTATTATTATTATTATTATTTTGAGTTGGGATGAGATGTATCTGTCCAGAAAAGTGTTTAAAGTCAGCGTCCGAGGGTCGGTTTGAAATGTGGATGTGTTTTAATGTTACAGAAGCAGTGCACTGTTTCATCAGCTGTTGAACAGCTCAGGTCCGATAGAAACCTTGGAACGATGGAACGACTGAAAGCTTGTTCTGGGTGTCACGGTGTTAAACAGACCTAGCTTTTGTCTAGGTGTGAAAAATAAAAAAAGATGCAGATTCTATTTTAAGATGTACTTTTATGGTTTTGCTCTTAATTGTTTGTTCTTTTGATAACCAGGGAAGCCGTGTTTGTTGTAAATAATGTCCTGAAAGCGTAGGTGCTTCTGACGGAGCATTTTTATAAGACTGTATCCTCACCTTCTTTTACAAAAAAATAAAGAGTTTAAGTGGATGTGTGCATCGGACTCTGACTCTCTTCTTCTTTTATGACCATCACTAAGACGGTTATTTCATTTAAACACACATTCAATTGTGAAATACTGAAAACGGCTGTTTTCTCTGTGGATGTGTGTTAAAGTGCGATTCATTTCTGTGTTTTCAGCATCATTACTTCAGTCCATTCTTCTGAAATCATCACAATATACTGATTTACTGACCAGTTTATTATTTTTATTATTATCAATGTTAACAGTAAATCTTAATATTTTGTGTACATGTTTTCAGGGTAAACGAACAGCAATGATACTGAAAATCCAGCTTTGCTTGCTCAGAAATAAAGTACATTTCACACAGAAAAAATTATAATCGATAAATTTAGACTTTATATCGACTATAAAATAAGACTTTAATCGACTATAACGCCAGTAATCCGTACCTGTATATATATCCATACCATATATACAATAATTAACATTTAAAAGTCTGTCAAGTAATCATAAATAAAAAAAAAGCGCCTTCAGAGGCGCTGAGAAAAGTAACAGGTGTCACGTGATAGCAGCGTCACCTCTGAAGCGCGCCAGAATCTCAGCGACGACGCGGATAGACTTCGGTTGCTAATCATTAAAACGATTAAAATGATAACATCGTTCCTTCAGAGCGATGAAAAGCCGCATCTGCCGTCGCGCTGCTATTCCTGTCGGCGATGTAACGCGGCTCCGCGCCGCTAGGCGTCACTCGGCGCGTCGCGTCTGCAGCTGCGCGGAGCCTCTGCTCGCGTTCTGTCCGTGATGGCGGAGCGCGGCGGCGACGGTCGATCCTCGCAGTCAGACTAGAGCCCCAACGAGCCCCGGTACCGACAGGACCTAGTGACGGGATGAGCCGAGAACCGAACTGAGCCGAACCGAGCCGAGCGGCGCTGCTGAGGTGAGTCCCGAACCGAGCCGAACTCAACCGAACCGACGCGACAGATCGCTTTATTAAGATTGACAGCCGTAACAGACGCGTGTGCTTTAAACATGAGATTCCTGAAGAGATCAGGCGAGCCAGGTGTGTGTGTGTGTGTGTGTGTGTGTGTGTGTGTGTGTGTGTGTGTGTGTGTGTGTGTGTGTGTGTGTGTGTGTTATTGTGGACCGTCCGTCGGTTCTGACGCGGTTCTGAACACGGATCCAGTCTCCGGTGAACAGATGCGCGTTTCCTCATATAATGCACAGATAATGACTGAATGTCACCGGAATAACAATAACATTTGTCTAAATATCTGCAGTATTTTTAATAGGCCTCGTTTGTTTTTATGACATTTTTGTTGATCTTCATGACGTCGGTCGTATATTATTTTATTAATAATAATATCATGGTCTCTGGAGGACAGGAGCAGTCATAAGAGCACAGCTGTGTTTGTAGAAATACACTGCGGGAGTCAAAAGTATACATTTTTTATGACAAAAATAATCAGGATATTAAGTAAAGATCATGTTCCGTTAGGATGTACATTTCCTTCCGTAAAGTATATGAAAACTTTATTTTTAATTAGTAATATGCATCCTTATGAACGTCATTTGAACATCTTTAAAGGTGATTTTCTCAATATTTATATTTTTTTGCTCCCATATTTTCTAATAGTTGTGTCTCAGACCTCTTTATGGTTATATATATTATTATATATATGGATAGATATAATGACATTATATATTAATGAACATCATCATCTTCAGACAGCTCATATCAGGCAATATGTATATATTACCATGGTATTTTTTCATACCAACCCCAAGATTGTTCTGTTCTGGCATCTTGACTGTTGTGCTCCCCTGACCCCTGACCCCTGACCTCTGACCTCTGGCAGTTGATCTGGTGTTATGTAGTTAATATTAATTAATCGCTTTTTAATTGAATTTAATTTCTGACAGCATTCATTACTGAGACACATGTCTGCCATTTGTTTTGTGATATTTATGTATTGTATAATATTAAAAAAAATATTTAGACTTAATATTTTGGAAATTAACCCAGGAAAGTGAATATAAATTATTTTAATTTTAATAGAGAAATTGTGTGTGAAATTTTCTGAATGAAATATTCTCTACAGCCGGTATTTTTTTTTCACTGCATTTTTTTTCTTAGTTTTTTTTTGCAAGTGCACTTTTTTGTTTTAAATGTAATCTGGTAACAGTTGAATTATATTTAATTCTGTGCACTAGTGGAGTGTGTGTGTGTGTGTCTGTGTGTCTGTGTGTCTGTGTGTGTGTGTCTGTGTGTGTGTGTGTGTGTCTGTGTGTGTGTGTGTGTGTGTGTGTCTGTGTGTGTGTCTGTGTGTGTGTCTGTGTCTGTGTGTGTGTGTGTGTGTGTGTGTGTGTGTGTGTGTGTGTGTGTGTGTGTCTGTGTGTGTGTGTGTCTGTGTGTGTGTGTGTGTGTGTGTGTGTGTGTGTGTGTGTGTGTGTGTGTGTGTGTGTGTCTGTGTCTGTGTGTGTGTGTGTGTGTGTGTGTGTGTGTGTGTGTGTGTGTGTGTGTGTGTGTGTGTGTGTGTGTGTGTGTGTGTGTGTGTGTGTGTGTGTGTGTGTGTGTGTTCAGCTCTGACGGCATGTTCACACAGCTGCAGATGAGTCGAGGTGAAGGAGGGAAACTCTTGTGTTGAGCAGCGGTCTCGTTTGAGGAAGCGAGTGTTGAAAGTGCTTAGAAAGAGCTAAAAGCAGCGTGGACAGGAAACGCATCCTCAGCTCAAAGATGAGCAGAAACAGGAAGTGGAGTTTTCTAATGAAGACACCTGAGGTTGTGTGTGTCGCCACCGAAACGTGCTGCTCGACTCGATTCATCTGATAATATTCATCTGAGCCCTACATTCAGACAGGGTGAGTGCTGCTGCCTCGGGCTGTGTCTCAATCCATCTCGTGCTGCTCACGCTACACACACTACAAACACTGCTCATGCTACACACTACAAACACTGCTCACGCTACACATACTACAAACACTGCTCACGCTCCCTACACACACTACAAACACTGCTCACGCTCCCTACACCTACTACAAACACTGCTCACACACATACTACAAACACTGCTCACGCTCCCTACACACACTACAAACACTGCTCACGCTACACATACTACAAACACTGCTCACGCTCCCTACACATACTACAAACACTGCTCACGCTCCCTACACACACTACAAACACTGCTCACGCTACACATACTACAAACACTGCTCACGCTACACACACTACAAACACTGCTCACGCTCCCTACACGTACTACAAACACTGCTCACGCTCCCTACACACACTACACACTGCTCACGCTTACACATACTACAAACACTGCTCACGCTCCCACACACTACAAACACTGCTCACGCTCCCTACACATACTACAAACACTGCTCACGCTACACATACTACACGCTACACACACTACAAACACTGCTCCCCTCACGACTACAAACACTGCCTACACATACTACAAACACTGCTCAAACCCTACACTGCTACAAACACTGCTCACGCTCCACACACTACAAACACTGCTCTACACGCCTACACATACTACAAACACTGCTCACGCTCCTACACACACTACAAACACTGCTCACGCTCCCTACACATACTACAAACACTGCTCACGCTACACATACTACAAACACTGCTCACGCTACACATACTACAAACACTGCTCACGCTACACATACTACAAACACTGCTCACTCACACATACTACAAACACTGCTCACACACACTACTACAAACACTGCTCACGCTCCCACATACTACAAACACTGCACACGCCCCTACACACACTACAAACACTGCTCACGCTCCCTACACACTACAAACACTGCTCACGCCACACTCTCACGCTCCCTACACACACTACAAACACTGCTCACGCTCCTACACATACTACAAACACTGCTCACTCCTACACATACTACAAACACTGCTCACGCTCCCTACACACACTACAAACACTGCTCACGCTCCCTACACGTACTACAAACACTGCTCACGCTCCCTACACATACTACAAACACTGCTCACGCTACACATACTACAAACACTGCTCACGCTCCCTACACACACTACAAACACTGCTCACGCTCCCTACACACACTACAAACACTGCTCACGCCCCTACACACACTACAAACACTGCTCACGCTCCTACACACACTACAAACACTGCTCACGCCTCCCTACACACACACAAACACTGCTCACGCTCCTACAAACACACAAACACTGCTCACGCTACACACACTACAAACACTGCTCACGCTACACATACTACAAACACTGCTCCCTACACACACTACAAACACTGCTCACGCTCCCTACACACACTACAAACACTGCTCACGCTCCCTACACACACTACAAACACTGCTCACGCTCCCTACACACACTACAAACACTGCTCACGCTCCCTACACGCACTACAAACACTGCTCACCCTACACATACTATCACTCTAGTTATAGTACACATACATTACTATGACTCTATTCCTGTTTGATACTGTTGAGTGCTTTGACACAGTCTAAAAGCGCTATATACATTTTCATTGTTTGACTACTCGTACTATGCTTACTTCACTCATACTAAACACACTACTCATACTTCTCACGTTATCAGTACTCGTACTATACTAATTACTCTGCACACGTTACTCATGCTGCACATGCTACTCGTACTATACTCACTTTACACACACTTCTTCTCATACTGTTCTTCAGTGTGTATTCTCTACAACATACTACATTTGCTATAGTGAGCAGAACCAAAGAGAACACTGCTTATGTCCCCGCATCCCACAATGCAACAGCTTCTATTTTTAGCGTCTCTTTCCTGTCTCATTATTCACGCAGACTGACAAAAGTTAATGTTAAAGCACAAAGCTAATGTTAAATGCTAAATCTGGCTGCAGATCGCTGTATGAAGTATACGGTGTACACTAGAGCGGTTGAAGCTGTGTTCAGGGGTCAGTGAGGAGGCTCAGGACTGACTCTCTCTTCCTGTTTTCTGTGTGAATGGACTGTGGAGCACATTCACGATTGAGTTTGACACGGAGCGGTTCTGCTCGCATCTCTTTAATGTGTGTGTAAGAGCTGAAGTGTACTACTTTCAGTGTTCCTGTAAATGTCACGCAGGAGGACGTTCAAACTCCATCAAACGCTTTGAACATCGAGTAAAAAGCAGTACCCGAGTAACTCAAGTTTGTATGACGTTTTTTCCTTCTGCGACTTTGCAGAAATAGAAATGAGTAGAAATGAGTGCGTGGCTGGGAGGGGAAAACTTTGTGTCATGACACCATAAATATTCAGTTTCAGCTCTGGTTAAAGACTTATTGTGAAAATGATGTTTATATATGTACAGATTTGAATGTGTTCGTCATCTACAGATGTGTGTCCCTTTTCCTGAGGTTGAACAGTATGTGCTCAACTATTACAAAGATATAAAGAGAAGCCTTTCAAGTTTTAATAGTTCAAAAATATCCAGTTTCTTTATAAATGGGAAGTGAATGGATTGATCAGAACACGGAGGGTTTGTACACACACCACCGCTGTTCAGGAATCAGTTTCTGTCCTGCTTCCATGTGTCTGAGTGTGTGTGTGTGTGTGTGTGTGTGTGTGTGTGTGTGTGTGTGTGTGTGTCTGTGTGTGAGTGAGTGTGTGTGTGTGTGTGTGTGTGTCTGTCTCTGAGTGTGTGTGTGTGTGTGTGTGTGTGTGTGTGTGTGTGTGTGTGTGTGTGTGTGTGTGTGTGTGTGTGTGTCAGTCTCTGAGTGTCTCTGGAGTGAGTGAGTGTGTGTGTGTGTGTGTGTGTGTGTGTGTGTGTCTCTGTGTGTGAGTGAGTGTGTGTGTGTGTGTGTGTGTGTGTGTGTGTGTGTGTGTGTGTGTGTGTGTGTGTGTGTGTGTGTGTGTGTGTGTGTGTGTGTGTGTGTCAGTCTCTGAGTGTCTCTGGAGTGAGTGTGTGTGTGTGTGTGTGTCAGTCTCTGAGTGTCTCTGGAGGGATAAAGGCTCTTGGTCTGTCATTCTCCAGAGTCTTGTAGATAAACGTCAGCTTCATTGTTCTCAACAATATCTGATGACGTTTAGTTTTAAACTTATTATTAACAGAAACCATTTAAATTAGTTTAAAGTTAGCATGAACTGAAATTCTATGCTTTTTCCTATTCTTATAGATCTTACCGTGAAGCATTCATCAATTCATGTTTTTTTTTTTACTTCTTAATTGTAATTTTGTTTTAATATTTGACTTTTGTCTGTATACTGGACCCTAGTTCTTAACTAGAAGTGACCGAGTGGAAAGAAAGATAAAACCTGTCACTACTTCCAGTTCATTGTGACTTTAAATATTAAAACATTTATGTATTATCATCAATTTAAATACAGTTTTATGCTTTATTATAATTAATTAATATATAATATTAATTCAAATAAATTAAAAGTTCTACAAAAATTCTAAAATTTTAAAGTTCTAATAATAAAGTTCTAAAATTCTAGAATTATGTAATTTTATTCATGCACTTGCACGTAGAAATTTCGACTTAATAAAATGTTCTAGAGCTGTTCTAGAGTCAGACTCAAATGCTAATGTTGAGGAGGTGAATTTAAGAAACAGGATGTTGATTGAGATGTTTTACATCATTGACTATAAGCAGCGTTACTGAAGACATCACCCAGGTGTGTGTGTGTGTGTGTGTGTCTGTGTGTGTGTGTGTCTGTGTCTGTGTGTGTGTGTTTTCTGCGCTGCTCTGTGTTTGATTCTCAGTGACTTTCCGCCGGAAACACATCTCTGCGCTCTGATTTCTGAGCGGTTGAGCGCTGCAGAGGAAGTGAAGTGATGATAGTTTCCTGCTCGTGTGCATCAGCGATCACTCGTGTGTTTGAGTCTCATTCATGGCCCGATCTGGTGGCAGAACCGGTCTGATGTGGTTTGGTCTGGTCTGATTCTCCAGCGGTGAGTTACCCTGCTAACTTTCCTCGGGGACGTCCGGTCCTGAGGCGGTCGCCACGGCGACGCGTGTGTTTGATGATGTGACGGATGCAGCGAGTCTGTCATCCCCCGTCACCTGCTCAGTGACCTCTTGAGGCGGACAACACGTGTGTGTGTGTGTGTGTGTGTGTGTGTGTGTGTGTGTGTGTGTGTGTGTGTGTGGTGAGCAGGAAGGACAGTGTGTGCTTCCCGTCAGGAAATAACACAGAACGAGGGAAATTTTCATAGAATGATTCAAAAGTAGATCTGTACGCTGACATCAACCAGTGACTATTACTTTTGGTTCCATGTTTTAAACAACGAATGATTGTTTTGTTTTAATGCATTCTTGTGATTATCAGTGTCTTTGATTAAATGTTTGTATCACACACATTAAAACAAGAAAAGGAATTGTGTGTGTGTGTGTGTGTGTGTGTGTGTGTGTGTGCATGCTCGCTCCTGTTTGTCTGTGAGTAAATGTGTGTGTGTGTGTGCACGCTCCTGTGTGTGTGAGTAAGTGAACGTGTGTGTGTGTTTGTGTGCGTGCATGCTCCTGTGAGTCTGTAAGTGTGTGTGTGTGTTAGTAAAACCTGAACCTACATGCCCCTAAATGTTCTGATGGACTGCAGAGGGAATTGAGATCGGCTGCTCAGTGTTGTGTGTGTGTGTGTGTGTGTGTCAGGGCGTTCAGACCGGCGTGATGGCGGAGGAGCGCTGTCCTCAGCTGGTGGATTATTTCGTGGTGGCGGGTCTGGCGGGCGGCGGGTCTCCACTGGACGAGGAGGGTCAGCAGCGGGGCGTGAGAGCTCTGCAGCCGGTCACTGATCTGGCCGTGATCGCCCGGGGCCTCGGGGAGGACGTTCCTGAGGGCTTCACCTGCATCGAGAAAACACAAGGAGGCCATCCGGCCGAGCTGAGCGCTGGTCTGCTCAACAACACACACATGTTCCTGTGCTACCGCCGAGGACACGACAAACCGCCCGTCGTCGAGCTCGGGTGAGGAACACTCCTCCGATAGATGATATTTTACTGAGTGTGTTGATTTATGGATTTATGGGCATTCTTACCTTTTATAAAGCCTTTTTTCTGAACATGAGCGTTATCCTCAGTGAATCAGAATAATAAGACATCTAGGCGGTTATCAGGCAAATTAAATCAGGATTCGTAAAAATCATCTTTGCACAGCAGAGGAAACACAGAAGCTGCGTATGAAGAGGTGTTTAGATGCGTTTTGAAATATTTCACGTGAAACACTGAATACTGTTATTTGAAATTATTTAAATAATAAAATTAAATAAGTGTGCACATTTAAAATGCCAGCAAGTCACTGTTAATAAGTGAAGTTGCAGTTGAACTGATTCATTCGAACAGTTGATTCATTCAGGAACCAAACCACATAGTGTTCCTTAGAGACATAAACATCATAGGAAGGACAACATCAGAGGCTTGGCCCTTATCACTGTGTGTGTGTGTGTGTGTGTGTGTGTGTGTGTGTGTGTGTGTGTGTGTGTGTGTGTTTCAGTGTTCTGTACGAGGGCAAGGATCCGGTCCGGCCGGGGTGGCAGGTGATCGAGACGACTCCGTACAGTCGTTCTGCGAGCCTGAGCTCCGCCGGTCCTGCCACGCACCGCACTTTCCTGATGTTCCGCCGAGCGCCGGACTCACAGGCGTTAAACACGCTGGGCATCACCGAGATCTCGCTGCTGATGCCTAGCAAGGGCGAGACGGCGCCGCACACCTACTGCAGAGTGGACAAGAACCTCAACACCGGCATGGTACTGATTCACCGAGTCACTGATTCACCGAGTCACTGATTCACTGATTCACTCAGATGATCAAGTTTTCCTCATTTTTTCTCATTTATTAAGCACTGTCTAGTTTTGTTTACCTCTAAAAAATCTGCACATTTTGTTTCTTGAGCAGCAGATAAGCATATTAGAAGGATTTCTGAAGAAAGTTTCAGAAGAACTTTTCTACATTTGACATTGAGAGCATTGGTTATAATTTAAATATATTTTTGAGATGGAAAAAAGCAGTTTTACAGATGCTAGAAACATAGTTTTCCAAGGAAAGAAAGCACACCTAGGCTCCTAACTGATGAAGAAGAAAAATAAAAATCATTCTCTATAAATTCTCTATCCAGTTGGACCAGATAGTTTACACCGACTGTAGAACCTAAACTTGTGAGCACTATTGTGTGTGAGTGTGCAGGGTGTGAAACGAGTGCTGAGCTTGTAATTATGTTCACATCTGCTTCTCCTTCCTCTTGACACACACTTCAGAAAATACCATTAGTTGTGAGCTTCCTCTTCTGCTTTATTTGTCTTTCTCTAACTTTCGGTTTTTTTCCTGTTGGTTTTGATTGCTTGTGTGTGTGTGTGTGTGTGTGTGTGTGTGTGTGTGTGTGTGTGTGTGTTCAGTGGGGTCCGGCGCTGTATCTCTGCTACAAGCGTTCAGTGGCTAAAGCAAACGCTCTGGTGTATGAAGCAGGTGAGAGCCACAAACACACACACAATAATTAATGTTTCTGCATTTAACGTTGCATTCTATTAGTTTCTCAGTTTGGTGTGTATCTGAAATATAGAGCTGAGTATCATCAGCATAGCAGTGAAAGCTAACACCATGACTCCTGATAATATCTCCCAGAGGTAACATGTACAGGTTGAAAAGTAAAGGTCCTAGCACTGAGCCTTGAGGAACTCCATATTTCTTTTGTGATTGATATGATACCTCCTCATTTAATGCCACAAACTGATAGCGGTCAGATAGATATGATTTAAACCATGCTAAGGCGCTTCCTCTAATGCCAACATAGTTTTCTAGTCTCTTCAAGAGAATGTTGTGATCGATAGTCTCGAACGCAGAACTGAGATTCAATAGCACTAATGCACACACACACACACACACACACACACACACACACACACACACACACACACACACACACACTCTCACTCACTCACTCTCTCTCTCTCTCTCTCTCTCTCTCTCACTCTCTCTCTCTCTCTCTCTCTCTCTCTCTCTCTCTCTCTCTCTCTCTCTCTCTCTCACTCTCTCTCTCTCTCTCTCTCTCTCTCTCTCTCTCTCTCTCTCTCTCTCTCTCTCTCTCTCTCTCTCTCTCTCTCTCTCTCTCTCTCTCTCTCTCTCTCTCTCTCTCTCTCTCTCTCTCTCTCTCTCTCTCTCTCTCTCTCTCTCTCTCTCTCTCTCTCTCTCTCTCTACTGCTTGTCTATCTGGAGTTTTCAAGCACGTGTCTCTGTGTGTGTTCAGGTCTTATCAGCCGCTATCCTGAGGAGGATCTGGAGTCATTTCCGCTGCCGGACTCCGTTCCGGTCTTCTGTCTGCCGATGGGAGTGACGGTGGAGAGCTGGCCGCTCAACACTAAATACCAGCTGCCCATCTTCTCCACCTTTGTCCTGACCAGCGCCTCCGGAGACAAGGTCCGTCTCACGACTCAACATGTTCTCGACACCTGATGCTCTGAATGGGTCAAAAGTGACAGTAAAAACTTACTAATAGTCTAATTCCACAATTAAAAATTGAATATTTTATTCAACTAATATGCATTACAAAACATTGTGCGGCACAACTGTATTCAACATGATAATAATCAGAAATGTTTCTTGATCAGTATATTATTATTATGATTTCTGAAGATCATGGTCTCAATGCCACACACACACACACACACACACACACACACACACACACACACACACTCACTCACTCACTCACTCACTCACTCACTCACTCACTCACACACACACACACACACACACACACACACACACACACACACACACACACACACACTCACTCACTCACTCACTCACACACACACACACACACACACACACTATAAACCTGACGCAGCTGTGTTTATAAGTGCTGGGTGTCCGGTCCGAGGAGATCTGGTCTCAGCTGAGTCTGGTTTCTCCCAAGGGTTTTTTTCTTCATTCTGATTGGATGGGTTTTGGTTCCTTGCTTTGGTCTCCTCTGGCTTGCTTAGTTGGGGACACTTACTCTAAAAAAAGTGTATCTAATAATCAAAAAAGTATTAC
>NC_056712.1:26229288-26234288 GCF_018831695.1 Puntigrus tetrazona | reverse complement strand
AGAAGTTTTACTCGCAGCTCACGAAGACGCAGATGTTCACGCAGTTCATCGAGGAGTGTTCGTTCGTCAGCGACCGTCACGGCTGCCTCGAGTTCTTCGACGAGTGTGTGCAGAAGGTCAGCCGCTCACCTGCAGTCACCTGACCGCAGCGGCCAATCAGATCGCGTCTGTGTGTGTGTGTGTGTGTGTGTGTGTGTGTGTGTGTGTGTGTGTGTGTGTGTGTGTGTGTGTGTGTGTGTGTGTGTGTGTGTGTGTGTGTGTGTGTGTGTGTGTGCACCTGGTATTTATCACATTATAGGGACCAAATGTCCCCACAAGGATAGGAATACCAGTAGTTTTTACCTTGTGTTCCCATGAGGAAACAAGTTTATAAAACGTATAAGACTTTTTCAATAACTTTTTGAAATTGTAAAAATGTCAGTAGTTTTAATAAAACATACAGTCTGTACAGTATACATGGAAACACAACCTGTGTGTGTGTGTGTGTGTGCGTGTGTGTGTGTGTGTGCGTGTGTGTGTGTGTGTGTGTGTGTGTGTGTGTGCGTGCAGGTGGACGTGGAGAAGCCGGAGGACGTGCGTCTGATCGATCGAGACGAGTGTCACAGCGGTGAACACACAGTGTTTATCATGCCTCCGGAGGAACCGCAGGAAGCCGACGGCTCCGAGTGTCCTGCTCACTACAGGTGTGTGTGACCGGACCACATCTTTACACTTCTTTTTAAATAATTCCTCTGTGAAATTTATAGGGGACAATAATATTTTATTTAACAAAAACGTGGAGGTGCATTTTGTAATCATTTAATTGTAATTTTAATGAATTACATGAAGAGCATGTGATCACTGATCTGATAAATATTTGGCCACAAACTGACAGGCAAGTAATTACACAAAAATATTAGAAATAGTATAAAGAAATAAAAATAAATAACACAAATATCTCTATAGAGGCAGGGTGAGCGATTAAAAAAATAAATAAATAAAAATTTTAATCATTTTAAAAACTCTTAACATCACTAAGTAATTCATTAATGAAGATGTAAAATTAAAACTGTATTGACATAAAATAAAATAATAAAAAATATTTATTTGTATTGCAAATAAATAAATAAAATTTTAACATAAAAACAAATAATTAAATTACAAAACATTATTATAATAATGATAAATAATAATAATAAAAACAAAACTAATAAAAGTAATGCATTAATGAAGATTACTATTTTAACATAAAATAAAAAATGTATTAGTTATATATATTTTATATATATAAAAATTTAATTAGCAATTTTAACATAAAAACAATTGCATAATTAATTAAATCACAAAAACATTACACTTGTGAGTTTTTCAGGTTGTAGAATAACCCTTGACCTGATCTCAGATGAACCCTGGTGACCTCCTGAGGATAGAAGCAGAACTACCTCCTTCTGGGTTTTTTTACTCTATAGTAGTGTGATGATTCACTTTAAACACTCTGCAGAAGAACTATTACTACATCAGACACAGAGATCACTCCTTCTTCAGCTTAAACCAGACTGACCGGCGGTGTTTAGCTCTTCATGAATGTTAACTCTGTGTGTGTGTGTGTGTGTGTGTGTGTGTGTGTGTGTGTGTGTAGCTACGACACGTTCCCGGTGCTCCTGTCGGATCTGTTCGATCGGCCTCATGATCAGCTTCGGACTCCAGCTAAAGGAAGTGCCCCCAGTAGCCCCGCCCCCCGCCGCACCAAGCAGGTAGGACCCTCAGCTGAAGGTCATGAGGTCAGGGGTCAGAGGTCAGCCGGCTGACGCTGTGTGTGTGCGCAGGAGATCAAGCTGGCGCAGAAGAAGGCGCAGAAGTACTCGTCGGTGCCGGAGATGTGGTCTAAGTGCCTGCTGGGTCACTGCTACGGTCTCTGGTTCATCTGCTTGCCCACCTTCGTCCGAGCTGAGAGCACTAAGGTCCGAGCGCTGCACGCCGCCTACGAAGTGCTCAAACACATGGAGACCCGCAAGGTGGTGCTGCCGGACGAGGTCAGAGACGCACACACACACACACACTGATCTGTAATGGAGAATACGCTAGTAATATGATGCAGACACAGTGTGTTGAGGTTTGTCTTGCTCCTGTGTGTGTGTGTGTGTGTCGCAGGTGTGTTACCGTATCCTCATGCAGCTGTGTGGTCAGTACGGTCAGCCGGTTCTCGCGGTCAGAGTTCTGCTGGAGATGAAGCGGGCAGGAATTACTCCTAACACCATCACATACGGATACTACAATAAAGTGACGTATTTCATATTATTGAGAATGCTCACATAAATATATATAAGCAATCAAATAATTCATTAATCACAAATATGTAAAATTTAAATATCAGAATGATTTAAAAAAAAAGAAAAATTATCAAAAACATTTAATAAAAATAAAATCTAAAATTAAAATAAACACAAAAAATAATTACTAAAATTCAATAATAATTGAAAAATATAAAATTATACATAATTTAAAATAAAAAACAATCAAAAATTACACTTTCTTTTTTTCTAGATGGTAAAAATGTAATATTAAAATAATTTACTTAAAAACAAAAACATTTACTAAAATTAAGCTATCAAAATGTCAAAAACAAATTTATAATTTAAATAATATAAAAATGAAAGCCCCAAAAATATTTGCTGCAATTTAATAAAAAATAACTATTAAATTAATTCTTTAAATACTTTTGTTTTAATTTACATTTTACATAACAAAAATGTAAAATTAAAATACATAATAAAAAGGGGAAAGAAACATTTTTGTAGAATTTAATAAATCCATAAAAATCTTAAGAAAAAAAAGTATAATTCTAATATAAAAAAACACCCAAAAAACCTTTAATAAAATTAAATGGATCAAAAAATGCAAAATAAGATTTTAAATAACATTTAAAAGATCTTTTAAAAATAACAAAAAGATCTAGATCTATATGACTGAGATGATGAGTTGATGATTTTTAGCTGCATGTCACATGAGAAACATAAACATTTAAATCTGTTGTTAAATCATTGAAACTTGAACTCAGAATCTCAGAATGAAAGTCTTCTCTTTACTCATGCGCGTGTGTGTGTGTGTGTGTGTGTGTGTGTTTTATCCTGCCGTCTGTAGGCGGTTCTGGAGAGCAAATGGCCATCCACCAATCAGGGAGGGCGTCTTCGCTGGGCGAAGCTGCGTAACGTGGTATTGGCCGTGGCTCAGTTCAGGCAGCCAATCAGACGGCAGCAGAGGAGCGCATCATTCAGCACCCCCGCAGGTCAGAGAAGCCCCGCCCCTGGCGCGTGATTGACAGCAGGTCAGCAGCCCACCCCCTTCTCACGTTCTGCTCCTGTTTTCAGTAGATGCGCTGGCCAAGCCCCGCCCCCACTCGGCTCTGATTCGTCAGTCCAGCTGGAGCGGGTTGAGCGAGAGCTCGAGCCACGAATCGCTGACGAGTCTGGCCAAGAGCAGCAGTCTGAGCAGCGTCCAGGCCTCAGGAAGCAGTGAGTGTCTGATGAACGAGACTCCCGTCTGATCTTCCCGTCTCTGACGTCACTCTTGGTTTGTTTATCAGAGCTGAAGCTGTCAAAGAAAGCAGCTGCGCAGGCGGCCGCAGCCGGTGCAGACGCAGCCTCACGCAAGCCTCCGGCCGGCCGTCGTGAAGCTCTGAGTCCTCCAGCGCCGGTCCTGGTGCGCCGCAGCGACGTCTGCCTGTCCACCTTCTACAGAGACTGCGCAGAGAACGCAGACGCAGACTGCAGGTGTCAGCCGGAGAGAGACAGCAGGTACACAAATTAGTTTGATCATAGAAATCATAAAAAAACTGTTTTTTTTTTATTTTAAAAAATATTTTTTATTCAATTTATGCTTTAGTCAATAAAGCATACAAAAATAAAATTATATTTTTTTTATTTATTTATTTTTATATTTATTGACATATTAAATCTTACAAATTTTAATAATTATAAAAATCTAGAAAAACACCTATTTATTAGTGTGTTGCTGTTCTGAATCAGTAAATGATCTCATGGAAAGCAATTTGAGCCAAAGATGTGTAAAAATGATTTAAAATCACAATAAAAAATGAAATGTTTAAAAACCCTGAAAAATGAAATCATAACAATGTGCAAATTTAAATAAACAGGTAGCTTAAAACACGAAAAATGTACTAAAATTATGCAATAAAGTAAATAAAAAAGATAAATAAAATAAAAAAAGTAAATAAAGAAAACTTCTAAATTAATCTAAATAAAAAAAAAAACTATCTTTTATGCAAACTGTTTTTATTTAATAACCTTTTTATTATTATTTAAATAAATTATAATAAAATAAAAACAATTAAAATCAAGATGACAATTTTTTTTAATTTAAAATCTTGCTCTTTTAAACCTGAAACAGTAAATGACTCTGACACAGATGACTTGGTTTAGAGACTTTTATCATTTCTAGAAACTTGAATTGTAATGTAATGAACTACAAAAGAAAGAGAGCTGCTGATAGTGTTATGAATCACGTGGATGTACGCCTCAAACAGCTGGAGGAAGAATTCAAGTAGATCAGTTTTTACCGTGGTTTTGAAGGTTTCTCTCACCCTGCAGGTCGGTGGAAGTGAGGGAGACTCTGAACAGGAAGTCAGTCGATGAAAACTACAACAACGTGTTGTCCCCGAGCCGCGTTCTGGCCGGGAAGCTTCAGCAGCTGCTGACTCCCACGAGGAACCGAGCGTCGGTGCGCCGGGCCGCTAGCGTAGACGACCGACGGCCCGGAGCCAACGGACACTCCAGACGAACCTCCGAGCAGAAACCGTCCCGCAAGAGCCAGATGACCGAGAGTCTGCTGAAGGCCAAGGAGCGGCTGTACAACGCCACGTCTGAGGTGAAGACAACCAGAGACAAAGAGGGACAACGACAGGGTCTATTAGATAGCAATCATTTTTATTTCTATAGTGCATTTAACAACACAGGTTTTATCAAAGCACTGAACAGAATAAAGTAGAAGAATACAATGACAGG
>NC_056712.1:26149288-26219288 GCF_018831695.1 Puntigrus tetrazona | reverse complement strand
ACACCTTTATCTCCAGCCCACTCCAACACCTGACACCCATCAAATCTGTCTGGATGATCAGGATAAGACTGATCTCTGTCAGTGTTAGTAATCACTCTGTTGTTCTCAGAGAGACGGAGATGTTTATTCAGTGTGTTCAGATCCAGAGCGAGCTGCTGGGAATCTGATGGAGATAAAACACACCAGAATCAGGAATCCGTTTGATCTCTTCATGTCCAGCATATCATCAGTACAGATGGCATTATTTACTGCACAAATTATTTACATCCTCAGTTATGAAACCCTTCTTTCATCTTCTACAAGAAGAACATGAACACAGTTTTTCTGCTTGTTTTCTTACTGACTTACATCGTAGGAAGATCTATTAAAGTATATATTCTGTCAAAATTGTTTAATTTTATGAATGGCGGTGGTTTATATTCATCAATAAGTGCTGTTTATTGTTCACAACAATCTGATTTAAAAAAAAAAAAAAAATCATAATTATTAGGCTATTTCTTATGATTTTAAATGATTCTTACAAGGAAAAGAGGTAACACTGTCTTTATTACATCTTAAAACAGGGCAGGTTATAATCTTCAATCTAGGGGTGTCCAATCCTGCTCCTGGTGATCAACTGTTTGTTACGTCCACACACAAAGAGAAGAGGAGGCAGATATGAGCTTCGTGATATTTAATGAGGTGCACATAAACTGGTGAAGCAGGGAAATGATGCATATCTTCAAGCAAGGGTGAACAGGTAAGTTCAAACTCATAGAAAGTTCCAGGACAAGTAAGAGTCACTTCCCTCAGAGCACGTGTTGATTCATCCTCAGGTACACAAAGACAATCCTCACAATACTCAGAGGTGAGTATATGAAGGGTGTGGGTAATTGCTGGTGCAGGTGTTGTTAATTAGTATTCTGGAGATGGTTCAGGGGTGTGGTGCACTGGGAAATGAGTGGGTGGAGACCGATCACAATGACTGAGGCTGAGGGAACGTGTAGAGGGTGTGACACTGTTCAGCTCCAGCTCTAGTCAAAACAGCAATTACGGTCATCAGGCTCACTTGAAAATTAAAGGCAGGTGTGTTTGATTAGAACTATAGCTAAACTCGATCGCCAGGAACAGGATTGGGCGCCCCTACTGTAACCTATTGCATTTCCAAAATTACCTTCCCAATGAATGATGAATTGGAAATCTTGGCAGAGAGACAAATCTACTTTGAGTGTAAACTAAATGAGCCAGTGCGTAATGGCAAGTAATAATTGCATTCAGCTGCTCAATTAGGCTTGCAGCAGGTGCAAAGAGTTCCCATGTTAGGTGTCTGTGTCGTATTTTGCACCAGTTTCTGTTCCTACCACCTTGTTTGGCCATGTGCCTAGAAGGATGCCACACTCCTGGTGGAGTGAGCTCGGAATCCGAGCGGGAGCTATAGAGTTTGTTCTTGTTAAGCCAAAGTGATGGCATCCACTATCTTCTGCTTAAAGATGGCCTTTTTTCTTCTGCCGACCTCTCTAACAGACGTTAGCTAGTCCTGAGGCTATGTCTCCTGTTCATGTACAATCTTAAAACATGGTTGGCCTGGGTCTTCCTCCTCCAGGGGCAGTGCTTGAAGGTTCATTAACTGATTCCTAAAGGGTGTGGTAGGAACCTTGGCCACATAGCAAGGCTGTGCTTTTCTGCGGCTGATCAAGCACTTTCTGGGTCCTCTCTCTGAGAACACCAGTTAAAGAACAGGCTCCACTGCAGTGTCTAACTATGTCTCATACTCAGAGAAATCCTGGAATATGAAGGACAAGAAGCAAGGTCAGATGCATCCAACTAAAGAAGAGGAGATTGTGGGCAAGTTGTAAAATGTGACAGGAGTAGAGACCACCTTGCTGAGGCCACCTTAATGTATGCAGTAGTGGTCTAAGTGTCTTTTATATGGATTAGTACATAGAGGGACTGAAACTATTTGTAGTTTGTATGATACTGGTGTGACCTGTTCCAAGATAGTGAAGGGACCAACATATCTGGGACTGAGTTTACGGCAGGGCTGGCGCAGAAGAGTATCCCTTGTGGAAAGCCAGACTTGACCTGGTTGATAGACTGTCATCTGTATGGCCTTCTGCTTGAGAATTTTGCCTGTCTACAGCTCGCTGCAGATGGTGATGAGCCTTGTCCCAAACCTTCTCAACTCTCCTGGAATCAGTGGTCGACAGCCGGCACTTCTGGTGGTTCCCCATATCAGGGAAATAACGGGGGATGGAAGCCGAGCACGCACTGGAAGAGAGTCCAGTAGATGGCTGTCGCAGGGAGTTCTGTGCGTACTTGGCTTAGCCCAGGAAGTGGTTCCAGGAGTTCTTATGGAATGTCAGAAGGTACGTAGGAAATATTTCATTCTGTCTGTCCATTTCTAGAAGTTTCTGACAAGATATTTCTAGTGGCCAATAGCTGCCTTCCACTTGTCCCCCTCATGTAATCTGCTGAGGTTTAGGTGCTGCAGAGATACAGCTTAGTGAAGATCTTTCCTTCTCTCAGTTGTTTCAGGGTGGCAGGGACAAGGGGAAGCGGGTAATGGACCTTTAAGGTGATATTGTTAAGGGATCCGTAATTTATGCAGGGCCACAAGTCTCCATCCTTTTTGGCCACAAAGAAGAAACTATATGCAGCAGGGGAGGTAGATGGTCGAATATAGCCCTCTTCCAATGCCTCAGTGATATATTCCTCCAGTGATATATTCCTCCATGCCCTAACTTCCAACGGGACATTCAGATAAACAGTTCTTACCCCATTGAAGAACTTTACCTGTGCTCCAAGAGAAGATGAGCTCGTGCTTGACCAGCTCTGTAACGCACACACACATTGTTTTGTTTTTGTAAATTGTGGGGACTTTCCATAGACTTCTATAACTTTTGCACTGACTAAACAATTTTGTCTATACCCTAAACTTAAACCTACTTTTTTTTTTTACACATTTAGATGAACATCATTTAGTACTTTTAATATTTTTTTTTCCCTGAAAGATTTGAGGTTTTCCTATCCTTGTGGGGGAATTTGATCGGCACAATGTGCCATAAACAGGAACACACTCTATCACATACACACACGCATAGGTTTAGTTCTGTGAATTTGTGGGGACTTTCCATAGAAAGGGGACTTTCCCCTAATCATGACCTAGCCCTTAGAGTAAACACTTAGACCAGTACATAAATCCACACAAACTGGCAGATTAAATCACTCTCAAGCTTCACATCAGCGCATCTGGTCTGCACTGCAAGCTCTTTTGCCTAATTAGGACATTAAGACTTGTTTCAAAGCCACCATGCTAGTATCATATTGAGTTATTTATCATAGTTTGCTGTTGAGCTTAAGTGGCTGAATACCCACAAAATTATGTCCAAATTGGCATCCTGGCAAGTATCTTAATAAGCACAGACAGTTTTGTCAAACAGTTGAGAAAGAAAACATGTATAAATCAGTATCAAATCTGCAAAGTTGTTCTTGTGAGAGCAGCATAACGTCGCTGTCAGGTGGAATGCTGGCTTCTCCAAAACCGTTATTTTTCAGGAAATGTGTATTTTTTGAGTTATTAAACAGTGAATCGTTAAAGTTTGTATTATACCTTATATTGCTCTCATATACTCTTGTGTACCAACATTAACATAATGTTTCCCCAAAATCATGTTTTATCGGCGATATCAGCACAACCGGCTCAATGGACACAAACACACTGATCTTATGGTCTAAATGAAGTTTATTCTGACATGTAATTTCACTGACAGTTGTTCAGCAGCAGTATTAATGTCATGAAGAAAAAAGCATTATGGGTAGAAGCTCTCTACAGTCTATTCGGGTCAATCAACACAGTTTCACTGATGATCCTTTATGAATATTAAACCCAGGATAGAGCGGCTGAGTGAATGTGGTCTGGACTTTGTGGATGAGGGTCATTGTGTCAGAGACGCTGTAGAAGGACAGAGTTCCTGCTCCGTGATCCACAAACACTCCTACTCTACTGCTGATGGACTTCACAGGGAGAACAGTCTTTCTGTTATTGTGTATGAATAAGTAACTGGAGGAAGAGCAGGACAGACTCCAGGACTGATCATTATTTCCAAACTGAGACTCATGATCCCGTCCCTTCCAGTTGATGCTCTTATATGACACTGATATACGCACACCTTTATCTCCTCTCCACTCCAGCTCCCAGTAACTGCGTCCACACACACTCTCTCTACACAACACCTGATGCCAATAATCAAATCTGTCTGGATGATCAGGATACGGCTGATCTGTGTTAGCGTTAGTAATCACTCTGTTCTTAGAGAATCTGAGACGTTTATGTGCAGTGTTCAGATCCAGAGTGAGCTGCTGGGAATCTGGAGATAAAACACATCAGAATCAGGAATTATGAAGCTGTTTGATCATTTCATGTAGCTCTTCATGTTCAGTGTATTATAAGTGTATTAGAAGAACATGAACACACTCAGTGAGTTTTCTGCTTGTTTTCTTACTGACTTACGTTGTAGGAAGTCCTTCCTGGTCCAGAGATCAATGTTGGTGACTGGGACTGTGAGAATCAACAGACATTCTCATGATCCTGCATCATTCCCAAGACACTTCTAATATGACGTTCTTCATGATATATGATAATAATGACTCTCTAGGACCTTACCTCTGTCTGAGATCTTTTTGCTCTCCTCTTTGCAAAAATCATACAGTTTGTCACTAAGCTGACAGACAGATTCTCTCAGAGCATCAAAAGAGAAGAGAGAACTAGAAGGATCGTCATTTATGTCTGTAGACTGAGGAGGTGTTGAGAGAGACTGGAAACTCTACAGAAAAAAGAAAATTAAAACTCATAAGCTCCACACTTCACCCAATTACCTGCTTAGGTTCTTGTTGACTTGACTGATCTCTAGTATCTGACCACAGTCCAGCACTTTCACAGCCTCAGCTTCATTCCTCTCATAGATATTAAATCACATCAGAGCTACAGATTCTAGTATTCACCACTTGCACTATATTTGTCACGGTGTGGTTGAGGGAATGAGCGTTTGACGAGGACATACCTTTTAATCTTCTACACAAGAACAACTAATAATACAGACAGGTAGGTAGATAGGTAGACTTCCACACACATTAAAGACGAGACCGGACAATTTGAACTGAAACAAACAGGAACTTAGGAGGAGGAGGAGTCTGGAGCTGGAGGAGATCTGTAGGATCCAGAGCACAGCCCAGGTGATGCCCTACGGTGGAGCAGATGGAGGGAGGAGGAGTGGCTGTCGAACTCCATAGGGGCCGCTAGGAGACATCGACGGAGGCTGGACAGGGTGGAAAATCTCGATGTCCGATCGCTGGAGTGCGCGCTTGTGGAGAAGACTCTAGAGGGCACTCTGGCTGCACGGGCGCACTTGAGGCGGGGACTCAGGACGGCTGGTAGGGACCCATTATGCAGATCCAGCAGCCCTCGATGGATAAATGGCTCACCCTCAGCTCTGCTGCAGTGGGTGGAGCTCCAATCCGCACTCTCGCTGTACTCGACATTCTCCATCGCGGCGAGCTCTGTTGCTGGCACACGCACCTGGTCTGATGCAATTGGCTCGGGTCTGGTGGCGCTCCACGGCTCTGTCGCTCTCTCTGGCGATGGATCTGTGGTCGCAGTAGACTCCGTTTCTCCATCATCGGTGGGTTCAGGCTGTGGCTCCATGCTGCGGTGAAGTGTTGGGCTGGGCTCTGGATCCAGAGTGGGGCTGGTGTCATAGTCTATGGTATACGGCTAGCGCTATATAAATAAAAATGATTGATTGATTGATTGATTGATTGATTGATTGATTGATTGATTGATTGAAGAGTCACTGGCTAATTGCATGACACCAGCACCCACTCGATGCAAGCAGCTATACTTTCTTGAGGACAATCTGAACTGTAACAAACAGGAACTTATATGACAAAGTAAATGAGTTAACTCAAAACACCTGAACACAATCAGACAATTAACAGAAAGTAGGCCAGACAGAGCACATGGGACAGAAAGAAAACAAAAACAATGTGAGTATATAGTCAGGTTTGAAGATCACCTGGTTTTGATTACCCTTACTCAGAAACCATGCTATCAAATTTTGTTTTCATTTAAAAATTTGGTAAAAAGTTTTGAAATGTTCATGGTGAAAGTGGTGTTTAACAGCAAAATATATCTTCTAGAAGAAGGAGCTTGAGTCTCGTGTCAGAGCAGGATCTGCTCAAGTCTGATCTGTTCTTCTAGATGTGTGTTACCTGCAGGAACTGGATTTGATCCTGTGTGTGTGAAAGCTGCTCCAGCTCAGCGTCTCTCCTCCTCAGATCATTGATCTCCTGCTCCAGTCGCTCCAGTTGTCCTTCAGCTCGACAAACTGCAGCATTCTGCTGATCTCTGATCAGTCGTATCACTTTAGTAAAGATCCTCTCACTGTCCTCCACTGCTGTCTCTGCAGAGCGCTGTTAAACACACAGTGATTCAGTGAGTCTGAACCGAGACGAGACAAACTTCTCTTCTTCTCCAGACTCACCTTATGAGACTCCAAAGCCTCTCTCAGCCGCTGGAGATCTTTCTCTCTCTGCTGGACTCTCTGCTGGAGCGTCTTCTGAGTCTCCTTCAGCTGATTCTGCAGGACAAACACATGATAGTGAATCTCACAGAAAACTATTGGCACTGATTCATACATTAATACAGGACAAGTGGAAACGAAAAACGAATGCCTGCAGGTTCAAACTCTAGAAGGAAAAATCGGTTACAATCATCGAACATGAATTATGATGATTATTAGACCTGTTTCACACTATAAGAGTAAGTATCTTAAAAGTGAAACTGACAAAGACGTAGAGCTTTATATTAACAGTGTTTCTGTGAAATTAAGCTGCTATTAGATCACTACACTGAGTATTAACTTGATCTCTAATTTTAATACCTGGTTCTCTGTCCTCTGGTCTGCAGCTAATACAGTATCATGGTTTTTGTGTTCATCCATCATACACATCATACATATACACTTCTGATCAGTGCGACAGAAAACCTCCAGGATCTTCTTGTGTTTCTGGCAGATCATCTCCTGCAGTCGTCCAGTGGCTTCGGTCAGATTGTGTTCCTTTCCTTTAAACCAACTCTCATGTTGCTCGAGGTGATTCTGACAGTAAGACTCCAGACACACCAGACAGGACTTGACGGCTTTGTATTTTCTTTCTGTACAGACGTCACACTGAACATCTACAGCTTCAGCGTCACAGTCAGCAGAGAGTTTGTTCATCTTCAGTTTCTCCACTACTTCAGCCAGTATGGCGTTTCTAGCTAAAGCGGGTCTTGTGCTGAAGGTCTGTCTGCACTGAGGACAGCTGTAGACGCTCTTCTCATCCTCCTGATCCCAGCAGTCTGTAATACAGCTCTTACAGTAACTGTGTCCACACTGGATGGTCACCGGATCCTTCAGGAGATCCAGACACACCAGACACAAGAACTCATCCTGAAAAACTCTGGATTCTGCCATTTTACTGCTTGAATATAGAGACAGACACACACAACGGCTCAACTTAACTTTCGGTTTTCTTTCCATGAACGCATTTCCTGGTTCTAAGTTTGAGCATGCGTGTAAAGTGAGAGAATTAATTCTCTATTACTGTGTGTGTGTGTGTGAGCAAAGTATGACAATTGTTCTAGTCCCTTTTCACCCTGCAGGTATAGTTTCAGGTTTCTCTGCCAACTCTGTAGTCTTTCATTCCTTATATAGAGTTGCTTTGTCTCTAGTCTGCTAATTTTGTGAATCTTCACCCCATATATGGAGTTGTCTTTTGTCCTCTCCGTAGTGGGCAGTTGAGGCATGTCCAGCTATGCAATAGAGGTCAACGCCCCATAAGGGCTATATAAGCTGATGTTTTTCTCTCTGTGTTAAGCTGCATTCTGAATAAACCAGATTTTATTTCACTCGTGTGGTTTGTTCCGACTGATGCTTCCAGGCGCCTGAATTTGTTCTGTACTGCTGATGAACGGACACAGGGGGACGCATACACTGAAGAAGAGAAGTTCTTACAGTTCTGGGGGCTCGTCCGGGATACATCTGACCAGGTAAGAGAAAATATAGTTTCACTACCTGAGTAGATGTATCCACGTAAGTCAATTGTATCGTGTTTGATTAAATTCAGACTAGATTGACTTGTTATAGTACGTGTCCGAGTCATCAGCGGTCAGAATGGGACAAACATATCCTAAACCTGAACCCTCTGAAACACCCAAAGCATGGATGGAACGTTGTGGTTGGGGATACTACACGGTTCCATATCTTGATAATTTGGCGGGATGGACAGCGGGTACCCAGTGGCGAGATTATCCGCGTGAGGGCACTTTCGGCCCAAGTCATCTGAAAACAGTTTACAATTTAGTATATGGAGGTGAGGGCGACCCTGATTGGGATTACAATTATATGAGAGGAGGATATGACGATGGATGGTCACCGGATCCTTCAGGAGATCCAGACACAACGAACACAAGAACTCATCCTGAAAAACTCTGGATCTTGACATTTTACTGCTTGAATATAGAGACACAAACACGCAACGGATCAACCTTGTTAAGTTTCACTTTCTCTGAACTCAGTGTTTCCTGTTTCCTGTGTTTCAATCATGCAGTGTAAACCAGATAAATGTAATGGATGAAAAGGCAGCCTTGAGGCGTAATGTGCATGGGAAGGGGATAGGAGTTTGCATTTGGAAAAACTTCAGTTAATAATAGAAATAAATTCCTCGAAGACCACTCTATCAATGTTTTTCTTGGTCAGAGAAGCCTGCAATTTGATTGAATCTAAATTAATGTCTGCTCTGGACAACATCTACTGGGCTTCCCACTGTTCAGAGCAGATCATGACATAAAAAAACCTAAATCTGCTATGTCTGTGTTAAATCAATCAATCAATCACTTTTATATAGAGCTTTTAACAACAACATACAACAATGAAAAGCTATGGTTCACAGCAAAACTCAGATCGCTTCCAAAGAGGATACCTTCAGGAATATCGAAAATATTTAGTCTTGTACAATGAGGCCAGAAAAACTGAATAAGATTACCATTAAGACTGAGATGAAAGATTAGAGTGGTTAAGAGGATATAATACCAGTTTTCTTTCAGTGACCCTGCTTCAGTGTGGAAAGACCTAAAAGACATTAGTAACATTGCATGTTTTGTGAATATTCATATAAAATTATCGATGACATGAGTCTAAACCCGTGAAATATGTAAAAGTCTTCACCTCGATTTTTCTCTAAATCAGATCTACTGCCTCTCTTGTGTTCTCTGCTGTAGTCTTTTTTGTCTGATTCCAACAAGTCATACATAATTTTAATAAAAAAAACAAATTTTTAAACATTTGCGTATACTAAATGATTTTGAAAGCACAGATTACAGTTAATTATAAAACAAATGTTCTTCTATTAGCCTACTCTTTCGTAATAGAATAAGCACAGACTTTACTCTCTTCAGTGTTAAACTTATGCAAGTCCTAGAGTTCCCAAACAGGTGAGCTCAAAATGAAATAACAATGTAGTTTATATTTGCATCTTTAGTGATTGATTGGTTGATTTATGGACACGTTAGGGTTCTGTGAATTGTAGGGACTTTCCAAAGACTAGTTATGTATATACAAATGCCATTTCCTGTTTCCTTAACCAACCCTACGCCTAAACCTACTCATTACAGAAAACCTACTTGAATCGTGGCACTTTCAGTTGAACATCATTTACTATTTTTAACAATTTTACCCTCAAATGTCCTCAAAATGTCAAAAATGTCCAAATATACCATGAACAAGAACACTCACACACACTATGGACATTTTATTTCTTTTAAAGGTTTTAACCACTGATCTATAATAGAATTAACAAGTATTAACAAGCTGTAACCTAAAAATAAATTTCACAGTCAATAATTAAAACAGTGTCTTGTGAAACCAGAGAACAAAAGAAAACGATAAGGGCAGTAGCTCGATAAAGTGGAAAATAAAAATGAATTAACTGGCTGTGATCATCTGAATTAATAAGTAATTTTGATAGTAGTAATAAAATGATAGATGTGACTCTACATTAAAAACTAAATCAATACAAACAGATTTTGAGAAAATCACAGAAACATGGTCACTCCCGACTCATTATATACATCATGAACACTTTAAAAGAGACTTGTACATGTTTATGACAGATTTGGAGAGATGATCATTTTAATTTTACCATATTTACTGTATCAAAATTTGTTAATAGTATACTAATAAGGGTGGATAATTTAATCAGTTGTTTATTATTCAAGAAACAATGCATTACTGTTATAGATTTTTTTAATAATAACCAATATAGCTGATAACTTTGTTTTTAGCAAATAAGATGAGACAAAGGTATCACGAACCCTAAACCTAAACCCTAAATCTACTTTTAAGTCAAATGAAGTGGAAAAGACAAGCCTAAAAGCGCTTATAATAGCTGGATCTGGCAACACAGAGTCTGCTCTTATCTCCTCACTCACTCATCTTCTCGCAATGATCATTTTCATAGCACACACACTAAGACTCTTGCAAACTGTCTAAACTAAACGATACATGTCACAGAGACATTCATTAGAGGAGTTTAAAAGCAAATTAGTCATTTAGAGAAAGAAAAAAACATTTTGAAAATGAAACACTCGTGGCTGGCTTTGGACCCGCTAGAACCTCTTGTCAATCTATTCTGATTCCTCAAAACAGTTTATCAGTTTCACCGATGATCCCGCTCCAAACCCAAACCCAGGATAGAGCTCCTGAGTGAATGTGGTCTGGACTTTGTGGATGAGGGTCATGGTGTCAGAGACGCTGTAGAAGGACAGAGTTCCTGCTCCGTGATCCACAAACACTCCTACTCTACTGCTGATGGACTCTACAGGGAGAGCAGTCTGTATCTTGTTGTGCCAAAATGAGTATTTATATGGAAAACAAAGCAAATTCCAGGACTGATCATTAGATCCAAACAAACTCTCTACACCTCCCTTCCTGCTGATGCTCTTATATGACACTGATATACGCACACCATTACTTCCAGTCCACTCCAGCTCCCAGTAACAGCGTCCACGCACACTCTCGCTACACAACACCTGACGATACACATCAAATCTGTCTGGATGATCAGGATATGACTGCTCTGTGTAAATGTGAGAAATCTCTCTGTTGTTCTCTGACAGATGGAGGTGTTTATTGATGGTGTTCAGATCCAGAGTGGGCCAATAGTAATCTGATGGAGATAAAACACACCAGAGTCATTTCATGTATCTGAACTCTTCGTATATAATCATCAGTGTTTCAGTACAGATGAGCAGATATCCTGTGTAAATCATCACTTACATTGCAATGCAATAAATTATTGTATTGTATTCAAAACCTTCAATGCACACAGACTGAGGTAGTATAAGTCTTTAGTTCACATTTTGACTCACATTTAAATAAAAACCCACCAATCTCAACTAATTATAATATGGTGACGTCAATCAGCTAATCAACTCAAAACACCTGCAAACGTTTCAAAATGGTCTCTCGGTTTTGTTCACTAGCCTACACAATCAAGGGAAGACTGCTGATCTGACGGTTGTCCAGAAGACAATCACTGACATCCTTCACAAGGAGGGTAAGCCTTAAACATTTCCTGCCAAAGAAGCTGTCTGTTCACAGAGCGCTGTATCCAAGCCTGCTAACAGAATGTTGAGAGGACGGACAACGAAGCACAAACAACCGAGGGAACCACTGCTATATGAGGATTGTCCAGCGAGATCGAGTCGAGACTTTGAGTGAACTTCACAAAGGAAATAGACTGAGGCTGGGGGCTAGGAATCAAAAGCCACCAAATACAGACGTGTCAAGGAGTCTGGCTACAGTTGTCGTATTCCTCTTGTTGAGCCGCTCCTGAACCACAGACAACTTCAGCGGCGTCTTACTTGAGCTAAGAGAAGAAGAACTGGACTGTTGCCCAGTGGTCCAAAGTCCTCTTTTCTGATGAGAGCAAGTTTTGTATTTCATTTGGTAACCGAGGTCCTAGAGTCTGGTGGAAGGGTGGAGAAGCTCATAACCATGAAGTTGCTTGAAGGCCAGTGTTAAGTTTCCACAGTCTGTGATGATTTGGGGTGTAACGTCATCTGCTGGTGTTGATCCATTGTGTTTTTTGAAATCCAACGTCACTTCACTCGTTTACCAAGAAATTTTGGAGTACTGCATGCTTCCTTCTTCTGACCAGCTTTCTGAAGATGCTGATTTCGTTTTCCAGCAGGGTTTGGCACCTGCCCACACCGCCACAAGCATCAAAATTGATGACCATTGTGTTGGTGTTCTTGATCGACCAGCAGACTCAGCAGACCTGAACCCCAGAGAATCTCAGCAGTTGCACAAACTAATCACCTTCATGCCATGTCGAATTGAGGCAGTAAGCAAAATGAGCCCCTATCAAGTACATGTACAGTAAATTAACATACTTTCAATTCACCAATTTTTTTTATTGTTCTAATGAAGTATTCTAATTTGTTGAGATTGGTGGGTTTTGTTGAATGTGAGCCGAAAGTACCGAAGACTTCAATTACTTCAGCCTGTGTGCACATTAATTTTTTTAATGCACGAATTTCACAATTTGAGTTTAATTATTGAAATAATTGAAATAATACACGTGTACATCAGTGTTTCTCAACCCTGGTCCTGAATTCCCTGCAACACTGCACATTGTCTGTCTCTCTAATAAAACACACCTGATTCAACTCATGAGCTCATTTCATGACTTCACACTTACAGATAATACACAGGGTTATTCATATTTGGCATGAGCTCTAAACCCGCCTCACTCAACACCACCGTCGCCCGACCTTCCTCAAGGACTAGGTCACAGCAGCAGGCCTTCAATAAATAAACAAGTATTACTGAACAAGTGCAATTAACAACTTGTGTGAGATAAGGGAGACATACCAAGTGCACAGTGTTGGGGGAGTCCAGGACCAGGGTTAAGAGACACTGATTTACATCGTCAACTATAAAACTCTTATTTTCACCTTCTACACAAGAACATGAACACACATGAGTTTTTCTGTTTGTATTCTTGCTGACTTACATCGTAGGAAGTCCTTCCTGGTTCTTTGAACAATGTTGACTGTGGAAATGAACAGATATGAACAGCGTGATTCTCATGATCCTATATCCATTCCAAAACATTTCTAATGTGCCGTTCAACGTGATATGAATCCATATTCATCACCCTGATTTATCAACAGTGCATAAGCACGGATGCGTAATGAATACAGTTTCACACAAAGTGTGGGATCTACCAACTTGTACTTATATGTAGAAATGTGTGTAGATATGAGCACACTTCTGAGCATGCTTACACAGGTTATCTAGTGACACTATGTGCAGCATTTAAGAGTGTCACAGTATGCATTAAGTCCACATAAAATTTTTGTTAGTTTTAAACAGACACAACAGTTGCATAATTTGTGTCAAACTCTATAAAAGATAGCTGTGACAACATTTGTGGATTATTGGAAAACTTGGCAACTAATGCAATTCACAAAGATCGTGCTGAGAGTGGCTTTTGAGTAAGGTTCTGGCCATTTTTAACAGGGAACTGTCATTAATAGTTCAATTGGAGGCACTTCAGAAATGCGAACGACTGAACGCAAAAAAGCTTGATACATGTGGGATTTATCAACAATCATTGCTTTATCATGTGCAAAATAATTTTGAGTGGATGTTTGATAAATATGGATTTTCATTTATAGAACAAAATATAGAACCTTTTCTATGCACTATTGTTAAATGAGGCCCTAGGACATTACATTTGCCTGAGATCTTCTTGAGCTCCTCTTTGCAGAAATTCTCCAGTTTGTCTGTCAGTTTATGTACAGATTTTTTCAGGTCATCAGAAAAGAAGAGAGAAGCAAAGGGATCGTCATTTCCATCTGTAGGTTCAGGAGGTGCTGAAAGAGACCGGAAACTCTACAGAGAAAAAATACAGAAATCCACACTTCACCAAATAACCTGCACCAAAATCAGAGTTTTGCAGCTCTTGTTGACTTGACTGATCTTCAGTAATCACCTCAGTCCAGCTCTTTCACAGAATCAGCTTAATTCTTCTCTTATTCGTTAAATCTCATTTAATATACAGAATACAGTACCCAGTTACTATGATAAAACATCTGCTGGGAACATAAATGTCCATCTAACAGCTCAAGCACATCAATGTGGTCTCTTTGTAGGGTTGAGTAGATTTTAAAAGCTATGATTGGATTGACCATTATTTAAAGCTTTAGAGTGGTTAGAGACACTGAAACTTCACAAAGCCCCTTAAGACACACTCAGTGAGTTGGTAAAGGGACACTTGCTAGTACACAATCTACTACATGTTTAGGGTCTTCATGTTAATATTTTATCAGGTTTAAGGATCGCCTGACTCACAGTCACTTTCACTGATTTGACTGAAACATAATGAATCAGAAGCAAAAATGTTGAACTAATGGTGGAGCTAGTGGTGTTTGGCAGCTAAATATTGCTTCTAGCCATTTATAAGCAATGTCTCTTTCAAAGATGTTGATTAGATAAGAGTCTGATTGATTATTTAAGTGTTTAATAAGACTAGGGTTGTAATGTTTCACAAAATTCATAGTTCGGTTCTGTATTTTTGTTGCAGGGGCAATTGGTTAATGGCAATATTGGAAATATATCTATTGTAAACCATGAAGGCAAGCCAACTTTACACGTGTTATGCCGGTGAAACGGTATAACAGAGCTTTCACCATCTGACGCCATATATTGTCTGAGAAAAAAAAAATGACTGTTGTTGTTGTCATTATTTATCACAAATGTTAAGCTGTTTTATTTTCCAAATGAAATAGGATTAGTCCAACAAATTAAATCATTTGGTTTGTAGTATTTACTGAACCGAAAGCAAAGTATTAAATAAGAATATCGTTGCACCCCTAAATAAGATACTCATGAAATGTTTCTCTGTGAGTCTCGTGTCAGAGCAGGATCTGCTCAAGTCTGATCTGTTCTTCTAGATGTGTGTTACCTGCAGGAACTGGATTTGATCCTGTGTGTGTGAAAGCTGCTCCAGCTCAGCGTCTCTTCTCTTCAGATCATTGATCTCCTGCTCCAGTCGCTCCAGTTGTCCTTCAGCTCGACTCACTGCTTGCTTTTCCTGATCTCTGATCAGCTCTATCAGCTCAAAGCGTCTTCTCTTAAATGAGCGGATGAGCCCAGTAAAGATCTTCTCACTGTCCTCCACTGCTGTCTGTGCAGAGCGCTGTTAAACACACAGTGATTCAGTGAGTCTGAACCGAGACGAGACAAACTTCTCTTCTTCTCCAGACTCACCTTATGAGACTCCACAGTCTCTCTCAGCCGCTGGAGATCTTTCTCTCTCTGCTGGACTCTCTGCTGGAGCGTCTTCTGAGTCTCCTTCAGCTGATTCTGCAGGACAAACACATGATAGTGAATCTCACAGAAAACTATTGGCACTGATTCATACATTAATACAGGACAAGTGGAAACGAAAAACGAATGCCTGCAGGTTCAAACTCTAGAAGGAAAAATCGGTTACAATCATCGAACATGAATTATGATGATTATTAGACCTGTTTCACACTATAAGAGTAAGTATCTTAAAAGTGAAACTGACAAAGACGTAGAGCTTTATATTAACAGTGTTTCTGTGAAATTAAGCTGCTATTAGATCACTACACTGAGTATTAACTTGATCTCTAATTTTAATACCTGGTTCTCTGTCCTCTGGTCTGCAGCTAATACAGTATCATGGTTTTTGTGTTCATCCATCATACACATCATACATATACACTTCTGATCAGTGCGACAGAAAACCTCCAGGATCTTCTTGTGTTTCTGGCAGATCATCTCCTGCAGTCGTCCAGTGGCTTCGGTCAGATTGTGTTCCTTTCCTTTAAACCAACTCTCATGTTGCTCGAGATGATTCTGACAGTAAGACTCCAGACACACCAGACAGGACTTGACGGCTTTGTATTTTCTTTCTGTACAGACGTCACACTGAACATCTCCAGCTCCAGGGTCACAGTCAGCAGAGAGTTTGTTCATCTTCAGTTTCTCCACCACTTCAGCCAGTATGGCGTTTCTAGCTAAAGCGGGTCTTGTGCTGAAGGTCTGTCTGCACTGAGGACAGCTGTAGACGCTCTTCTCATCCTCCTGATCCCAGCAGTCTGTAATACAGCTCTTACAGTAACTGTGTCCACACTGGATGGTCACCGGATCCTTCAGAAGATCCAGACACACCGGACACAAGAACTCATCCTGAAAAACTCTGGATTCTGCCATTTTACTGCTTGAGTATAGAGACAGACACACACAACGGCTCAACTTAACTTTCGGTTTCTCTTTCCATGATCTTACGCATTTCCTGGTCCTAAGTTTGAGCATGTGTGTAAAGTAGTTGTGTCTGTGAGTCTGTGAAGCAGGTTCCTCTACCTCATTATATAATATATGCAAACTTTATGAGTTTTTACTTATATCTTGTATTATAACAAAAGTAAAAAATTAACCATATTTTATAAAAAAAAATTAAACCCAAAATAAATAGTCCCCGCCTCAAGTGTGCCCTCCAGTGCCCGTGCAGCCAGAGCGCCCTCTAGCGATCGGACATCGAGATTACCCACCCTAACCAGCCTCGATGTCTCCTAGCAGCCCCTACGCTCACTCTCAGCTCATCATCTGGTGCTCGCCGCGGGTCTGCCAGTCACCATCGCTGTCGTGGGTGGAGGATCCCTCACCTCGTAATCCGAATCCTGGACTCCACATTGGCCTGTAGACCCGTTGGCTCCCCCTTGGCTCCTAGCTCCCTCCTCTCCAGCGTGGCCCATCAGTCCACCAGCTCTGCCAGGCTCCATCGTGCCTCCGGCTCCGCTTTGGTCTGCCGTCGACCATCCGACCACCTCAGTCCTCTGTCGCTCTGGCTCCACCGCATCCTTCTGGATCCCTGTCTTCACATCGTTCACCGGTGCCAGCGGCATCGTCTCAGGCCCTCCAGTTCCTCGGCGTCACCCTGGCTCTTCGTCTCTCCACATCCGTCTCGGTCTCCTCCACCATCAGCTCCGCCGCTGTCGGTCGGGCCCCTTGGAGTCGACGGCCACTCCTCCTCTATAACTAAAATGTCACATAGTTGGACTCTTTTGTTTTTGTTTTCTTGTCCCATGTTCTGTGTGCCCTACTTACTGTTAATGGTCTCATTATGTTCAGCTGTGTCTTGTTAATTGTTGTTTACTTTGTGTATATAAATCCAGTTTGCCCAAGTTATATTGTCCGGTCTTGTCTTAATATGTGTGGTTTACTTTGTCTGCCTGCCTGTAGTATTATTATATACTCATTTGTAAATGATTAAAACTGTTAAAGGTTATATTCTCGTCGAGTGCTCCTTCCCTCAACCATACTGTGACACAATCCATATCTTGCGTTTTCTTTCCTCATAATGGCTGCAGTCAATCAATCAATCATTTTATATAGTGTTTTTAACAATACAGATTGTATCAAAGCACTGATCAGTATAAAGCAGAAGAGTACAATGACAGGGATGTATAATGACGAGATTGAACAATTTGTTATTAAATGCAGAGACAGTCTCTGTAATCAAATCAATGATAATCACTAGAATTAAGTGTCAGGTTTATTTCTAACATGTATGATCTGGCTGAAACTTGCGTTGTTTTTGATGTTACAACCTCTCCGTTCTTAAGTTTCCAGGTATACATTGCAAGTATAATGCACTATTTTCATATTTATTTGTCTACACTTCGGGCGGCCATGGTAAATGATAAAAACAACCCAAAAAACATGCAAAACTCATGACCCTAGCAAAACACTGGTGTGCTTATAACCTTATAATGATCATAGAATCTTCCACGCTGCAACGACGGCAAGAAGTTGGGGTCAAACCTTACCAAACAACTAATTTGCATGAAAAAATATTAACACATTAAAGGGATGGTTCACTTTGAATCTAAAAGTTTACTAGCTTACCCCAAGGTGTCACCAAGCCAGCAGAGGGAGCCCTTACCTCTGGGTGATTTGCTACATCCTGTCTGAGGACTATAAATACTGTTGTAGGCCCCTCACCTGGAAGTTGCATTGTTCGCCTGCTTCATTGTTTGGATTGCTATTGGTTTGTTTCTTGTTTCCTGTTTCCCTGGTTTTGACCCTGCCTGTCTTCTGATTTTCTGATTGTTTGCTGCCTGACCTGACCACCGCCTGATTTTGGATTTTGTGTTTGCCTCGTCTCTGATACTCCTGTTTGCCCTGTTAGATGCCTGTCTGCTTTGACCATGCCTTTGTTTAATAAAAGCCTGCAATTGGATCCGCACGCCTCAGACCCCTCATTCGTGACAGAATGCAACCTCACACCAGGATCCAGCAGCTTTTCACCCGAACGATGGCCAGGTATGCACCTCGCAATGTCTTTGCTAACCCTCAAGCAGGGCACCCGATAAGCTTGAGGATTATACTCAGGAATTTCTGGACCTGGCTTACCTCTCTGACCTACCAGACTGTTTGCTGATAGAATTCTTTCATGAGGGAATAAATCAGCCACTCAAGACGAAACTTGTTCGCGAGGGTCCACGTGAGTCGCTTGCACAGTTTATTGAGTTCGGTTTAGTGACTGTGGGGTCAGCTTTCACGTAAGGGTATTGAGGAGGAAAAGGACACAGCATCAATTCCCAAGATGGCCGCCTTCCCCGAGCCGCTGCCCAAGATGGCCGCCTTCCCCGAGCCGCTTCCCAAGATGGCCGCCTTCCCAGAGCCGCTTCACAAGATGGCCGCCGCCTCCCCAGAGCCGCTTCACAAGATGGCCGCCGCCTTCCCAGAGCCGCTTCACAAGATGGCCGCCGCCTCCCCAGAGCCGCTTCCCAAGATGGCCGCCTGCCCAGAGCCGCTTCCCAAGATGGCCGCCTGCCCAGAGCCGCTTCCCAAGATGGCCGCCTGCCCAGCGCCGCCTCCAGTGCCCACACCTCGTGCGCCACCTCCAGTGCCCGCGCCTCGTGCGCCACCTCCAGTGCCCGCGCCTCGTGCCCCGCCTCCAGTGCCCACACCTTGTGCGCTGCCTCAAGTTATCCCACCTTTGCCCCACGTCGTCGATGGATCCCAGCAGCGCCTGCACTCATCCTCTGCCCACCATCTGGAGCTCGCCACGGGTCTGCCAGTCTCCATCGCCGCCCTGGATGAAGGATCCCTCGCTTCAGCGTCCTGCCTCCGAGTCCCGGACTCCACCTCGGCTTGTAGCACGCCTCAGACCCCTCATTCGTGACACAAGGGCATCTAAGGTGTAGGTGTCTTTTTTTCTTCATGACCCCAACTGAGTCTGGTTTCTCCCAAGGTTTTTTTTCTCCATTCTGTATGCATGGGGTTTTGTTTCCTTGCCACTGTCGCCTCTGGCTTGCTTGGTTGGGGACACTTAACTTCTAGTGATTTAACGTCAAATTGAATCCCTGTCATTGTACTCTTCTACTTTATACTGTTCAGTGCTTTGATGCAACCTGTGTTGTTAAAAGCGCCATATAAATAAAAATGATTGATTGATTGATTAGATCCAATTTTGAGATTTTTAAGTCCGTCATATAATGGCCGGTATAGAGAACTTTCTCTATGAGAGAAAAAAAAACATACAGAGAAATCCAAATTAAACCATACCCCATCATAACGATACACTGATGACCTGAACACATGAAACGAGCTGTTTGTGTCAAAAAATGATGATTTCACTGATATGATAATAACAGATGAAAGTGAATGTCACAGATAACTACTGGCACTAAATCATGTGAACATTTGAATCCAGTAAAAGTAGGGTAAGACCGTTTAAAGGTGACTGATCTGATCTGATAAGTAATGGCACAAACACCACAAGTGTTCAATTACAATCATTGTACATTAATTATTATGAAGATTAAAGAGAGTTCACAGTCTCTTTTATAAAAGTGAGCCATTCTGTGTTTTCTAAGTCAGGCTTCGATTGCTTCTGTCTGCTGTTTGGTTTGTAGCTTCTCTATTTTGTTGAATAAAAAGTGAAGAAATACATTTAAGAAAGATAAAGGAAAACAATCTGTGATGCAGTGAGCATACTTGCACCCTAAAGAGAGTAACAAAGTCACTTTACCAATACTAAAGGTGCCTATGTAAAACGGTTTTGTTTGTGAGTTTGTAAAGTGAGTATTAATAAAATATAACATTTAAAATTAAATATTTTATTTACCCAGACACTATGATTTATTTAGCGTTTTAAGTGGAAAATTAACCTGCTTGATAATAATAAAGATAAGGCGTCATCATCTGATGTACCTCCGTGTAAGGGGCGTGGCGTTGTCTCCAGCCGCTCTCCGATTGGCTGCTGACACGTGGCCCCGCCCAGCTGGAGTCTGAGCGCGTCCTCGGAGCCGCGGAGTGTCACACGAGCTCAGAGACTCCGAGAGGAATAACGTGAGGAATAAAGCAGCTCCCAGGAAGACTCCCGTGATCCCATCCGTCATGAGTTTATAAAAGATCCTCTGAACAGCAGGAATCATGGAGAGACTCTCAGCGCTGCTGCTGCTCTTCACAGTCTCAGGTGAGTCTCAGAACACTTCACCTGTGTGTGTGTGTGTGTGTGTGTGTGTGTGTGTGTGTGTGTGTGTGTGCGTTGATTCGGTTTATTGATGTTGCGGGAAAATTTCGGTGTTTATTTCATTGATTCAGTCTCTGATAATGTGAATATTGCTGCTCATATACTAATTAGTCATGTGTTATTAACATTATAGTTAGTCTTAATAAATAACCAAACTGTTAATAACACATGACTTATTAGAGTTATAGTTATAGCTATAGTTATATGAGTTTAATTAGTCGTCATGAGATCCAATCATTCTTCATTCATTCAGAAATGCTGATATTGATAGTTTATTGACTTTATTCTTCTATATAATAGTATGCTGCTATCAAAGAATAGTCTGTGGATTATGTGTTTGATTAAATAGATTTAATTGAAGATATGTTGTGTGTTGATCTCCAGTGCAATCAATAATTACTACAATAGTTATTTTCCTGCGCTGCTTTTCTTTGATTAATTGGCGCTGATTTCTATGTCGTTTATTTATTATTTCAACTAGAAAATACAAATATTGCGAATATAGGATGATTCTCCGTTGGTCGAATGATTCAGATGATTCAGAGTCACTTGTGCTGAAGTTCATGTTCATGAGAGTGAGACAGACAGACCCGAGGCAGACATTGACCCTGACCTTTGACCTGACCCTCATTTTCATATGACTGGGCCTTTAGGGTCGGGGTCGGACTGGGTGGGGGTTTGATTGAGATCTCATTATAAGGGCCCATAATCCTGCGTGGCAGCTGCTGAACACAAACACACACTTTCATTCACACACACACACACACACACACACACACACACACACACACTCATAGGCCACACAGGGTCACGGGGTTAATCCAAAAGATCTACACCGTCTGTGGTCAAACTATGTGTGTGTGTGTGTGTGGACACACACACACACACACGCACACACACACATGCACACACACACACACACACACACACACACACACACACACACACACACACACACACACGTGAGCAGCGACTGATTCATTTTCCTAATTAGCACCAGAATCTATTCAGCACTGTGGGAACCAGATCAGTGTCATGAATATGATAATTTGTTAGTGCAGACACACTCTCTCTCTCTCACACACACACACACACACACACACACACACACACACACACACACACACACACACACTCTCTCACACACACACACACACACACACACACACACACACACACACACACTCTCTCACACACACACACACACACACACACACACATTCTCCCACAAACACAATATGAAGTATGCATATGATAATCCGAGGCTCACTCATAGCTGTGCTGTCTCTCTCTCAGTAATGAGTGTTAATTGAGTGCTGTACGTCTCATTAGACGCTCGAGTCTCCCGCTGAGAGCCTGAAAGCGTGAAGAATCAGGACAGACTCTGTCAGACTCTACACACACAACGTTCACAATCATTTAGACCATTAAATGTTTCTGGCGGCATTTGATCGGAAATAAAATAAAACGGTGAAATATTACAGTTTTAAAAAGCTGTTTTCTGTGTGAATGTGTGATAAAGTGTCTTTTTTTTGCATCATTCCTCCAGTCTTCAGAAATCATGATAATATACAGATCTACTGCTCGAGAAACATTTCTGATGATCCTCAGTGTTGAAAACGGTTGTGTTTAATACAGCCTGCTTTTCTGGACTGACAGGTCATTTATACTCCTTTATATATGAGATATAATACATCATAATTTAATGCATCCTGGATTAATAAAAGTGTTTAGTCATTTTTGTAAAACTTACCTTTGAATGGAAGCCTGTTTATGAAAACGGCTCTAATCTGATAAATACATTCATAATGCATGAATATATTAAAGTAGTAAGTAACATAAACGTCAATCATGGTTTTCTGTCAAACAATGTGAAAAGTGTTAAATAAATGTGATCTGGCTTGAATCAGTACTATCTTCATATATTGTGATATTAGAACGGTGCTGCACTACTGGTATTAAATGTTTGAAAAGCATAAAAACGGCTGATAGTTTTGGTTTCAGATGCTTCACTAATAGCTTGAGCGTGTTTTCCTGGTAAATAAGTGTCTGTCGTCGGGTCACACGCTCAGACAGACGAATATTTGACATTCAGATTTGTCCCGTCTGAGCAGCAGATGCCACGGAGACGGCTTTAAAGGAGTGTTTGACGTGTTTATTGGCCGCTGAAGTTCACGGCCACTCCGGAGACAATGAAGAGAGCGGGAGGAGGAGCGGCGGATTCTCTCATGACCTTTAGGATCTGGGGTCGCGGGGCGCCGGCGGGGGCGGAGCTGCTCTCTGAACCCCGCCTTCATCCGCTGTTTACGGCTGAAGATGGGCTGCTATTGTGAGGAGGAGAAAACAGCTGCAGCTTCGTGAAGGAAACGCCGCCGACTCTGATCCAGAGCTTCTGGGCCGGACCGCAGTGCGCTTCCTGCGTAGTACGCACTCTGTAGTGTTCGACAGCAGCGTGCCGTTTAATTCAGCTCTCGACTCGCTTTCTGTTTCCATTGAAACGCCTTAAAAATTTAAGGGCCCTATTTTAAGGAAGTCTAAAGCGCAGGGTGCACTATTTTAACGGCAGGGAACGCGGTCTATTTTCAGTTCACAGTCAAGTGCATTGCATTGTGGGAAACAATACAGTCACTATCTGTCTGATGAGTCTAAAGAGCGGCCTGCAGCGTGTTATAATAAACAGAACGTAGTCATTCTTGATTGTTAAAGTAGTTTTGGTGTATTGGGGATAATGTTAATGTAGTTATGCACGTTTTTTCTTGAGTGTGGAAGAAGTCTGTGGGTGACGCTTCTGCTTCGTTACACGAGAAAAACTACACGCAGTTAACAGTGAAAAGAGTTTGCACGACATAATAGCGATAATGCATTAAAATAATACAAGACACACCTATTTTCAATATTAAGCAGCAAAACGAACTGATTTGGCGCATTTTTATGTTAAGAAAAAGTTGCATCGTTATAAATATCTTTGTTATATATTCCTCATATATTCGTTATAACTGCATTGATGCTCTACAGATCATAACTAGTTATAGTTAACATTATAGCATGGTTATAGTTAGAACACTAATATAATATTTGTTATAGTTACTATCGGTTCAGGCGGAAATATACTTAGTTATAATTATTGTCATAGTTATTGTTACATGTATAATTATAGTTATGATTATAGCTATTGTTATAGTTGTTTTTCAGTGGAGCGTGGTTATTCTTACCATGTTATAGTTTTAGTTATCATCAGTTTGTTTGATGCTAATGTAGTCATTGTTCTAGTTATGATTATAGATACTTTTATAGTTTTTGGTATAGTTATTATTTCGTGTGGATGCTGATGGAGTTATTGTTATGGTTATAGTTTTGGTATAGCAGTTGTCTGTTCGTTTGGACGCTAATATGGTTATATTTATTGCTTTGCGTTTGTTATCATTATGATTATATTTATCGTTATCGTCTTTATGTAAGGACGGACGGTAATAGTTTTAGTTATCATTGATATGTTCTTGTATGTTCGTGTGGACACTAATATAGTTATTATTATTATTAATATTATAGTTATTGTCATACGTGACTTTGGAGCACTTTTCAAAAAGTATCTAAATATTGATCCAGACACACCACGCTTCAGTGGAAAGATGATCTATTTGATTTATTTTTAAACCTCAGTTTCATGAAATTGACCCTCATGACGGTCACAGATTTCTTTTTTTTCTAGTCATGGTCTCCTGGTTTTCGTTCTACTGCAGTTATCGCTCATTCGTGTGTCCACTGATGTAGCTTTCGTTGTAGTTTGTGTCATCGTCCCTTATCTTTAAAGAGTTTGAAGGGATTGCGTTCATTTCCTGTCAGACCGAAGTTCATCCGGTCAGACTCGGCTCCAGATGCCAGACGAGCGCAGAGGTGCGGGAGTCTGGTTTTTCCGTGCGAGCGCGTTCAAGTTCAAGTGTGAGCGGAGTGTTTTGTTGTGTGTTTGGCAGCTGCGAGGGGGCGGCGTGCGGCGCGTTTGACTGATGCGGTGGCATGGGAAAGTCACCCTCGCGCAGCGCCACGGGGCGGAGGAGGGGCAGATGGCTCTTCAGACGGGGCAGGAGTGATGGGCCGGGGCAGATCTGGAGGGGGTGGGGCGGGGTCGCATTGTGTGCCTGTTTTGGGCCGATGGAGGGTTTTGTGTGTGTTTGTGTGAGGGCTCCTGAAAGAGCCATCAATCAGACGGCCTAAAGTCAAGTTTAAGTTCAGTGGAGATGAATCACTTTGATTTAAGATGCTCTAAATCCAACTAGCCCTGCCTCCATCGCATCAGCAACTCAAGCACAAGACAAACACCGTCAACAGATGCGAGTGTGTGTTTGGGGACTGAATAAACTTCGAGATTTTCTGTCTAGAAATAAAGAGTGCTGTCAGAAGTTCTTCTAAAATGAGCATCATTTTCCTTTAAAAGAAGCTACTCATTGCTTTTGAAGAGAAAAGAAAGTACCTACACAGATGAGTCTAATAAAATGCTCATTAGCTTTTGCGTCTGAACTTTTAAAATGCACTTAATGGAGTTTGTGTGGTTTTTTTCAGAGTTTGAGGACTGTTTTATGGTTAAAGCAAGAACAGAGACAGATCTTTCGTCTTGTTTTAACCGTAAAAGCAGAGCTGAAACACTGAGAACAAACACTTTGTCTGAGGAGACTGGTGATCAGTGGTCCCTGGGAAAGGTCTGGACCATCTGGAGGCGAGACAAACAAGACTTAGTCCAGTGAATTACAATAGTTCAATCTTGTTGAAATACATTTATGGATGACAGTTTCCAGACCCTTAAAAAAAATCATTTTAGCAATCGTCCTAAGCTAAAAGGATGCTGATGCTCACCGAGCTGGGCTAAAAGAATAGTCCCCGCAGTGTTAGTTACTGGATGCAGGGTTTTGGAAAAGATAAATAACACAAAATGATTCACACAAGCAAACAGACACTGGAGATCTCATCTGGATTCATTGCAAGCTTTGGCTGTATATCATCTGCATGAAAGTGGTGTGAGATCTGATGCTTACAAAAGATCTCGTCTAAATAAAGAAGATAGAGGAGAACAAAACCGGGCTTAAAACAGAGCCCTGCTGAACCCCACATGTACATGACGAGGAGAAAGATTTTCCCTTTAGTTGTAAGGCTGTTCAATTATTACTAACATACTCCTTCAGCTTTCTCATTAAGATAAAATGATGACATTAAAAGATCTGAGCTTAGAATAAAAAAAACAACAGCTAATAAAAGATCAAGTAGCACTTTCTATGGACTTCTTCTAGCCCTTTCTTAAGAGCTGTGACAGCTAGATAAATATTGTTTATTGTTTTATTGCGGGACGGTTTTTATGTTGAAAACAAGAATAAATATCTGTCTAGAGTCGCAAAAGAAATATTGAAATATTATTATTAATATATTTTCCATCTTTCTTCAAAAAAACTCTTTAGTAACCGAATATATGCTATTTTATTATATTATAATTAAAGGCTATTTTTGTGTGTTTTGTCGTGTTTGAAGTCAATTGATTAACAAGGGATTAATTTAGTTAAACCTAATTAAGTTAAATAATCTTTTCTAATCCATAAAGTTGCTTCATTTTCCAGTTTCTCAGAAAACTAGACAAAAGTCAGTCATTGTACTTCTCCAGAAAATCTATCTAGATTTAAGAAAGTTCATATTAATGCCGGAAATATGTATGTAAATATATCTAATTAAAAAACTGGTTAATCTGATATGATTTTCATTTTATTTAGTTCTGTATCTGCTTTGTTTCATCTGATGTTGTGAGTAACAGTTTTCCTCCATCAAGGATTCATCGTCTCTCGTGATGCTTCATCATCATCATCATCACCACCATCTTCATCATCATCATCATCACCACCACCATCTTCATCGTCATCATCATCATCATCATCACCACCATCTTCATCATCATCATCATCACCACCATAGCATCGTCATCATCATCATCATCATCATCACCACCATCATCATCATCATCATCATCATCACCACCATCTTCATCATCATCACCACCACCATCTTCATCATCATCTTTATCATCACCACCATCTTCATCATCACCTTTATCATCACCACCATCTTCATCATCATCGTTATCATCGTTCGTAAGCACCAGTCGCTCCCAGATCACTCAGACCCATGTCTCTTGGTGTTTTATTCGTCTTCATCCCGCTCTCCTGCTCTGGTCCTTCAGGTTTGGGCGGAGCTTCAGAGTTGGCCTTCATCAAAGAACCCAGTGATGTCATCGCAGTGAGGGACCGCCCCCTCATGCTGGACTGTCAGGTGGAGGGGGAGGGGCCTATCACCATCACCTGGCGGCGGAACGGCGTTCCCGTTCCTCTGGGAGCCCGAGCGGCCGTGCTGGACAACGGGACGCTCCTGATCAGGAATTTCCAGAAGCGGCGTGACGGTGACGAGAGCGACGCGGGCGAGTACGACTGCGCTGCGCAGAACCGATACGGGCTGCTCATCAGCCGCAAAGCACACGTGCAGCTGGCCTGTGAGTGACCCAAACTAGAAATATCGAAATAGCTTCTCCTAAAGATTTCGCTTTCCATCCTTGGTCTTATTTTTGGAAAAGTTCATGCACCGGCTAAAAAGGGGGCTTAGGGTCTTTGAGCGTCTGTGACGTACTCGTCTTCTCTCCCAGCACTTCCCAAGTTCCACACGCACCCAGAGTCCACGCTGGTCGACGAGGGCGGCGTCGCTCGGTTTCACTGCGCCGTCAGCGGCGTCCCCGAGGCCAACATCACCTGGGAACGAAACAGAACGACTCTCAGCGCCGACGACGACAGGTTAAACACGCTCACTCCAAACAAACCTGAAGGCCGTGAAAACCTGCAAACTTCTTTCTCTTAGCTGCGTTCAGGGCTCGAAAACAGCAACAAACAATAACCATAAACCATAGCAATACATAAAATCATTACAGTAATGATAGCGAGAACTAAAAAGATAATGATCATAATAACAACTATAAACATGATAAAAATAATAGCATAAGAACTGTAACAATACATTCAGTGTAACTATGATACCTGTAACAGTATAAACTATAATGATAAATATAACGATTATTAATGTTTACAATAACTTTAATGACTATAATAGCTAAAAACAGCTGTAATGATAACACTGACAACTATACCTACGATGATAACAATAACGGTAACACTAATTATATACCATCAATTTATTACGATGGTATATTTTGGTGTGATGTAGCTTTATCCTGACTTTGTGGTGTGTGTGTGTGTGTGTGTGTGTGTGTTCAGGTACACTCTCCTCCCTAACGGTATCCTGCACATCACAGGAGTGTGTCAGGCGGACAGTGGAAGCTACCGCTGCGTCGCTAAGAACATCGCTAACACGCGCTACAGTCAGGAGGCCCAGCTGTCGGTGGCAGGTAGAGCCGTGCTTCATCCGATGGCCCGCTCTCGTCCGCTGAGCGTCTCTGAATGACCTGTCTCTGTCTCAGTCGCAGCTAACCGTCTCTACAAGGAGCCCGTGATCCTCTCCGGGCCCCAGAACCTCACGCTGAACGTTCACCAGACCGCCATCCTGGAGTGCATCGCCACCGGAAACCCCCGGCCCATCGTCTCCTGGAGCAGGCTGGGTAAAAACAAAAATAATAACCTCAATGTCTCTGAGGAACTCTAATGATAACAATAATATAATGATGACTATAATAATAGTGATAACGATAAGAACTATATCCATAACAATAGTAATATAGTTACTATAACAATAACTATAAGTATATCGACACTGCTAATTACTAAAATTATAACAATAACTATAGCAACAACAATAATGATAATACATTTCATGTTATCAATAACTACATCAATAATGCTAATTGCTATGATAGCTATATAGCTAATGATAGCTATAACAATTATATCAATATTACTATGAAGATAATGATGGCAATAACAGCTAACAATTACTATACTACGATATATTTCTATGTATATATTTACTATTTTGGTATTACTATAATGATAATAATAATGATTACAGCTAACAGTTACTATACTATAATGTGTCACTATGTATATATTACTACATAATAATTATACTATTTGAGTATAGTTATGACAACTATAAACAACTATAACTATGCGCTTTTTTTTTACAGTACATGTACTTATACTGTAAGAAAGTACTGGTAATATCAGGTAACTAGATGAGGTACGGGTAGGTTTAGTTAGGGGTTAGTTATTGTAATTAGTACAATAACTATATGGTATGTATATGAGGAACAGGACCGTAAAATAAAGTGCTACCACAATAACTATAAATCAACATAACAATAACTATAACAATAACAATTTTAACAATTTAACAACAATAATAACAACTGGTTGTAATTATAATGAATGTAATAGCTATAAGCATCACTATAAAGAGAACAATGACTATAACCAAAGCTATAACAACGATGCAAATATAACAGAACTATGAGGATAATGATCATGAATATATAAAATCAAAAAATGGCATTTTGTAAAGCTCAGAAATATTTAATGTAGAAATTGTGAGTAGAAATGACTGGAAAATGATGCACCGTTATTAAAACCAGCAGAATCCCTGAAGAACATCTGAAGCTCTTAAATCTTGATTATGTAATTGTAATATATTTCAGTTATTTCTGGACTCACTGTGTGTGTGTGTGTGTGTGTGTGTGTGTGTGTGTGTGTGTGTGTGTGTGTCAGACGGTCGCTCCATCGGCGTGGAGGGCATCCAGGTGCTGGGCACAGGTAACCTCATCATCTCAGACGTGTCTCTGCAGCACTCAGGTGTGTACGTCTGCTCCGCCAACAGACCCGGGACCAGGATGAGGAGAACCGCGCTGGGAAGACTGGTGGTGCAGGGTACAACAAACACACACACCCGACCCGAAGCTGCTCATTTAAAACTTCAATTACCATCAGCATGTGAGGATGTTAATGACCGATGCACTTCCTGTTACGCAGGAAACTGAACAATAGCTAACCAGAGACACTGCTTCTTTTCACACCCTGACTCTATTCTGTATAACAGCAGTGAGACAGAAACAAAGGGCTTTGAGGCTTTGGGGACACTTAACTTCTAGTGACTATCGTTGAATTGACTCAGAGACCGCCTGCATTTAATAAGGGAAATTGGTCAGATGGTCTGATGTACATCCCTGTCATTAAACTGTACAGTGCTTTGATGCAACCACACACACACACACATATAAATAAAAATGATTGAAAATGATTGATTGATTGATTGACTGTGACCTCTGACCTCTGACCCTTCCCCTCAACCCCCTTGGGTCACCTCGAGCCTCATTAGCATATGGGAGGGGCTTGTAGATGGTCTGATGTGCTCGTCTGGTTTGAGCAGCAGCTGCGATACACACACACACACACACACACACACACACACGACGGCCAGATGGAGAGACAGCGACAGGCAGATAGGTGTTCGTGTGCTTTATTAAAATCAACTTCTCACTTGTCATATTTATTTAAGATAAAGTGTACACACACCCCACAGGAACTGAATGAAGTAAAGCCACACACACACACATACACACACATACACACACACACACACACACACACACACACACACACACACACACACACACACACACACACACACACACACACACACACACACACACACACACACACACACACACACACACACACACACACACACACACACACACACACACACACACACACACACACACACACACACACACACACACACACACACACACACACACACACACACACACACACACACACACACACACACACACACACACACACACACACACACACACATACACACACACACACACACACACACACACACACACACACACACACACACACACACACACACACACACACACACACACACACACACACACACACACACACACACACACACACTCGAGGACACATAAAACTAAATACAGCTGGAGAACTGGGGAGTATTTCAGTCTTTTAAAGCACTCTGGAGTATTATATGCTGTTCTACTACAGTATTTTACAGTGCTGTTAAATATTTTACAGTATTGTTGAATATTTTAGTATTTTACATAGTATTTTATTGTAACTAGAGTATTATACAGCACTCTTAAAGTATTTTATAGTGTCGTAGAGTATTTGTTGTTTCTCTACTATAGTATTTTGCAGTATTGTAGAGTGTTGTAGGGGTTGTGTTGTGTTTGAAAGACGGACGGATGATAGAAGAAAGCGAGGCGGAGGGGGAGGAATAATTGTGTCTGGATGTCGGATCACCTCTGACCTCTGACCCCTGACCTCAATCCAGCAGGCCTGCAGGAGATGATGCGCGTGTGTGTGTGTGTGTGTGTGTGTGTGTGTGTGTGTGTGTGTGGGGGTTTGTGGTCTGGATTGATGGACCTGAGAAGCCAGATGGGGTGATTTTAGGATGAAAACACAGAAACAGCAGCATAAATGAGCTATTAACAGAAACGAAACCTCTGACTACACGACTGCTTACCAAGTACATGAAACATCTATTAGAGGATGAGATCAAATGAGCTCTGGGACTAGGACACATTTACAGTCATTACACACTGAATTATGCATATTAGTCATTTTAAGATATAATTACCTTTGCTTCACAGTTGCAGCTTCCTATTTGTGTGTGTGTGTGTGTGTGTGTGTGTGTGTGTGTGTGTGTGTGTGTGTGTGTGTGTGTGTGTGTGTGTGTGTGTGTGTGTGTGTGTGTGTGTGTGTGTGAGTGTGTGTGTGTGTGTGTGTGTATGTGTGTGTGTGGGCATTTATACTGAAGCGTTTAAAAATGTAATACTGTTTAATACTGCTCTAAGATGTTCATGCATACACATTTTACAGGACTGTTACATGATATCGCATAATATTTAAAAAAATGAAGCAAATTATGAGAAGAAAAAACAAACAAAAATTCCATGATTTCTGACCAGAAATATGAAACAAAATTATATTATCTTGCAAATACACACTAATATACAAATGAATGTTGACAGCCATAACAATGCATTTTGTAAAAACAATTAAAAAGACTCAAATTTAGCTGAGAACGTGTTTGATCTGTGTGGACCTGTCATGTGAATTATGGTTAATATCTGGACATGTTTTGAACTCTGTGTGTTTTGTTCAGCTCCTCCAGAGTTCCTGCAGTGGCCTCAGTCCGTGTCGAAGCCGGCGGGCAGCAGTGCCGTCTTCACCTGCCAGGCTCAAGGTGTTCCTGACCCTCACCTCATCTGGCTGAAGAACGGCAAGATCCTCACGCCTGGAGACAACGTCAAACTCACCAACAACAACAGGTCAGAGCCAGCCTGGAAGCGGACTTCTCACATAATAACCTAATAACAATCAAACTACTTGAATATGAGCAGTTAGTATTGAAAATTTATACATATGTCTTTTATGTTGAGAATCAGATTTCCTCATATAGTTTTAGTCGGAGACTCAAATTGAGCAAGAATATAAATTTGCTGCTGATTTTTATTTACTGACTAATGTAAATAAGCTGACATAAAATGATCTAAGAATCAGTGGTTGATCTCCAGCAAATGATCAAAACATATAATGTAAAGCGGTACAATGCTGATTAAGAAATGAAGAAATAAAGTCTCCTCAGAAGATGTGAGATGTTTTGGAGGAACAGTGAAAGTAAAGCTCCTCAAAAGATCCTGAAGATCAGATTCTTCTAGAAAACGATTGATGGAGAATCAAGACAGTGAGAGTTGATCTGAAGATATGACTGCAGTTATTCTGACCTTTACTTGAGAAAAATCTGAAAAATCAGAAAGAAACGAGAAGCTGGACGTTTGTACAAACACTCAATCAGACGGCAGAAGATGTGCTGCAGGTTGTGTGTGATTTGATCAGATGTTTAAAAGATGATGTAAATGTGTTGATTTGCAGCACGCTGGCAGTGACGCGCATCACGGCGGAGGATGAGGCCATCTATCAGTGCATCGCAGAGAACAGCGCAGGAACTAACCAGGCCAGCGCTCGCCTCGCCGTCTCGCCGTCCGTCGATCTCCCGGAAGCTCCTCAGGATCTGAGCATCGCGCCGCTCTCCACCTCTTCCCTCCGAGTGCGCTGGAGACAGCCGGAGCCACACGTGACGGACGGCATCATCGGATACGTGCTGCACATCCGCAAGCTGGGCGGTGAGACCACAGAGACACACTGACACCCGCAGACTCGGAATCAGACTCAGACTTGGATTAAGAACCTGACTGGGAATCTGACTTGGATTAAGACTCGGAATCAAACTAAGAAATGGACTCAGAATAAAATTCAGAATCAGACTTGGATTCAAATTCAGAATCGAAATCAGACTTAGATTCAGAATCAGACTCCTAATCAAATTCAGAATCAGACTCTGAATTGGATTAAGAATCACACTCAGACTTGGAACCCAGACTAAGAATCAGAACCCAACTCAGAATCAGACTCAGAATCAAATTCAGAATTGGACTCTGATTCAGAATCAAACTAAGAAACAGACTTAGAACCAAATGCCAAATCAGACTCAGATTCAGATTCAGAATCGAAATCAGACTTAGATTCAGAATCAGACTCTGAAGCAAACTCAGATTCAGACTCTGAATTGGACTAAGAATCACACTCAGACTTGGAACTCAGACCAGGAATGAGAACCTGACTCAGAATCAAACTTAGAATTAGACTCAGAATCAGAATCAGACTCAGACTCAGAATCAGACTCCGCACTGACTGAATGATGTTTGTGTGCTTGCAGAGCCGGACAGCAGCGAGCTTCAGGAAGCCGTGAGCAAAGACACGTTTCAGCACGACTTCACAAACCTGGAGGCCTCCACCACCTTCTCCATCTATGTGAAAGCGTATTCCCCGCTGGGAGCCAGTCAGCAGTCCAACAGCGTGATCGCCACCACACTCGGAGCCGGTGAGAGTTTATACACAACACAGTAATGATGTAATGATTCCATGCATGCACTAATCTCTAATCTCACCCATCTGTCTCTGAGCCAGTTCCCACGATGCCCAGCTTCTTCACGAAAGTTCTGAACAGCACAGCGATGCAGGTGTTCTGGGAGCTTCCAGCTAAAGCCGGTCGAGTCGAGGGATACAGACTCTCTCATCGCAAGCTGCCACAGCAAGAGTTCACACACGAGGAGCGATTCCCTGCTCACATCAACACACACACCATCTCTAACCTGGGTCAGTACACACACACACACACACACACCATCTCTAACCTGGGTCAGTACACACACACACACACACACCATCTCTAACCTGGGTCAGTACACACACACACACACACACACATCAACACACATCACACACACACACACACACACACACACACACACACACACACACACACACCATCTCTAACCTGGGTCAGTACACACACACACACACACACCATCTCTAACCTGGGTCACACACACACACACACACACACACACACCATCTCTAACCTGGGTCAGTACACACACACACACACACACACCATCTCTAACCTGGGTCAGTACACACACACACACACACACATCTCTAACCACACACACACACACACACACACCATCTCTAACCTGGGTCAGTACACACACACACACACACACACACACCATCTCTAACCTGGGTCAGTACACACACACACACACACACCATCTCTAACCTGGGTCACACACACACACACACACACACCATCTCTAACCTGGGTCAGTACACACACACACACACACACACACCATCTCTAACCTGTCAGTCACACACACACACACACACACACACACCATCTCTAACCTGGGTCACACACACACACACACACACACACACACACACCATCTCTAACCTGGGTCACACACACACACACACACACACACACACACACACACACACCATCTCTAACCTGGGTCAGTACACACACACACACACACACACCATCTCTAACCAGTACACACACACACACACACACACACACACACACACACCATCTCTAACCTGGGTCACACACACACACACACACACACACCATCTCTAACCTGGGGTCACACACACACACACACAACACACACACCATCTCTAACCTGGGTCAGTACACACACACACACACACACACACACACACACACACACACACCATCTCTAACCTGGGTCAGTACACACACACACACACACACACACACACACCATCTCTAACCTGGGTACACACACACACACACACACACACACACACACACACACACCATCTCTAACCTGGGTCAGTACACACACACACACACACACCATCTCTAACCTGGGTCAGTACACACACACACACACACACACACACACACACACCATCTCTAACCTGGGTCAGTACACACACACACACACACACACACACACACACCATCTCTAACCTGGGTCAGTACAAACACACACACACACACACCATCTCTAACCTGGGTCACACACACACACACACACACACACACACACACACCATCTCTAACCTGGGTCAGTACACACACACACACAGTCACTCACACAGTCACACACATTTACACTCACACACACTCACTCACACACACTCACACACACACATCACACACACACACTCACTCACACACACTCACACACATTCACACTCACACACACACACACATGTCACTCTGACGGTCCGTGTGTGTTTCTCCTGTAGAAGCGTCAGCAGTGTATGAGATTCAGCTCACATCCTTCAACGGGAACGGAGACAGCATCGGCAACAAGCGGCTCGTCTCATTGGCCGAGACAGAAAAGAGCGGGAAAGAGGCAGCAGGTGACACTTCATCTTCATCATCTTCAAATCATCTCCACTAACACTCCTTCACGGGTTCACACACACACGACTGAAGTGAGAGCGCTCCGGTCTCAGCTGCTAGAGGTTTGAGGGATGCTGAATACAGAAGATACAGAAGAAGACTGGATGAAGAGTGTGATCACTGATGAGTATCTGGAGGTCCTACTCCTGAAGGATCTTAGGGATTCAATGATTCAGAATACATCTATTTCAATAAATGAAGTTAAATTCAACTGATTCATATTAAACAGTGAAAGCAGGTTCTGTCACAAACACTAGATGGAGACAGAGATCATCAGTGAACACAGTCATACTCTGAATACACGCTCTCTGTGCTTTTGTGTGAACGTCCTGTATTTATCGTGTCATGTTCTGACTTTGTGTGTGTGTGTGTGTGTGTGTGTGAGCAGCAGGTGAGAGTGTGTGTGACTGTCGTCAGGACAACGAGGGTTCTCTGACGGCTCTGGTGGTCGGGATCCACATCAGCATGGCCTGCATCATATTCTGCGCTCTCTTCCTGATGTTCGGCTATCGCCACAGGTGTGTGTGTGTGTGTGTGTGTGTGTGTGTGGTCGCACCTTCACCGTTACTGAGATTCTCCGACGCAGCGCTCTGACTCGTGTGTGTGTGTGTGTGTGTGTGTGTGTGCAGCTTCTTCTGTCAGAAGGGTTCTCAGGGAGCCTGGAGTCTGTCAGCAGCAGGACGGAGTGTTTCTCAGAGAGACGGCGAGGTTAAACCCGTCAGCGTCCGAGCGTCCGGCGCTCTCGAGCTCACGGCACAGGTGACCTTCACCAGCATCATCCTCCTCTTCATACGGCTAGAGACTTACAGGGACTTACAGGCGTTATAGAACACGTGCCTTTCAGAATGAATAAAAAGCATTGCAGAATAAGTAAATATAGAACAAATGCAATATTTTTAGCATTATTGAATAAAAACAAAATACGAAAAATTTGTTTTAGTATTAAATGAAATGGATTTTAGCATACATTATTGCATTATAGAATAACTGCATTTTAGAATAGAGATAAATGTCTGCATTAAAGAAAAAATAAATAAAAAATACATTAGAATATTATTAAATATTTTAATGCTATAGAATATTTTTGCATTATAGAATTAACAAATTTGCATTATAAATTTAACAATTATGTTTAGTGTTACAGAATAATAATAATAATAATATAAATAAATGCTTTTAGTATTATTCAATTGAAGAATACGTTTCTTTGAATTGTAGGACGAATTAGTTTCAAAATAAGGCAATACTTTTAGCATTAAAGAAAAAAATATTCCTAGAATTACTTTTTGCGATACAGAATTCTTGCACTTTATACTGCAGTACTTTTGTGTTAAAGAAAGAAGCATCTTAGAATACATTTAACAATATTTTTAGAACTATAAATGAACAGCACTTTAAAATAAATACTTTATCAAATAAATACATATAAGAATACTTTTTTGCATTATAGAATGAATGCATTTCAAAATAAAAAAATAGTTTTAGCATCAAAGAAAATTACATTTTAGAATACATTTTGCATTTTAGGCTGGATAAATAATACTTTTGCATTAAAGAAAGAAGCGTTTTAGAATTAATTTAACAAAGATTTTTACTATTATAGAGTAACAGCACTTTAAAAAAAATTATTATTTTTTTAACATAATAGAATAATATACTTTAAAATAAATGCATACGTTTAACATCATAGAATTAATGCATTTTATAATAAAATAGTACACTAAGCATTTGACAGTATACACACACACACACACACACACACACACACACACTCACACACACACAGACACACACACACACACACACACACTCTCACACACACACACACACACACACACACACACACACACAGACAGACACACACACACACACACACACACACACACACACAGACACACACACACACACACACATAGACACACACACACACACACACACACACACACACACACACACACACACACACACACACACACACACACACACACACACACACACACACACACACACACACACACACACACACACACACACACACACACACACACACACACACACACACACACACACACACACACACACACACACACACACACACACACACACACACACACACACACACACACACACACACACACACACACACACACACACACACACACACACACACACACACACACACACACACACACACACACACACACACACACACACACACACACACACACACACACACACACACACACACACACACACACACACACACACACACACACACACACACACACACACACACACACACACACACACACACACACACACACACACACACACACACACACACACACACACACACACACACACACACACACACACACACACACACACACACACACACACACACACACACACACACACACACACACACACACACACACAGACACACACACACACACACACACACACACACACACACACACAGACACACACACACACACACACACACACACACACACACACACACACAGACACACACACACACACACACACACACACACACACACACACACACACACACACACACACACACACACAGACACACACACACACACACACACACACACACACACACACACACACAGACACACACACACACACACACAGAATCATTCTGTCTGTTCTGTACTGAACTGCTCTGGTGTTCTTCAGGCTGCAGCCGGTCCTCAGTGTCAGGTGATGATTGAACCTCCACCCGTCCATCCACCCGACCCGGGCGCTGACGCTGACGTCAGATGAGGCTGCTCTCCCCCAAACACCCTTCAGCTGCACAGTGACCGCTTCTCTCTCACCAAAGCCTTACGCTCAACTCTCACACACACACACACACACACACACACACGCTGCATCTGTTCCAAGCCCGAGTGACCTACACAGACAACACCCCGACCGTCATGCAACACACACAACTGCTTCACGTTTAGCGTGAGCACACACACACACACACACGTAGTGGGGTAAATGGTCAAGCATTCCAGGAGTGCAGCGGGTCATGGGTTCGATTCCCAGGGAATGCATAGCTTGAATTCATTAGATACATGAACGTAAAGGATGCATGTGAGCCGAGAGGTGCCTTGGGTGCTGTCTATGTAGGTGACTCGCTAGGTTTGGAACCGTTTCAAACACTCGAAACCAAAAACACACACGTTCTGTGACTGAACAGATGAAGAGTTAGTCTGTCATGGCGTTAGAGGGGTGTGTGTCGTGTGATTGGACATTAATTATTCACCGCATTAGCCTGTGTGCAGCTGAAGGCCCGCCCCTTTCCCCAAGCCCCTCCCACTCCACCAAAACTCTCTCCGTCCAAAGAGCCGTGCCTCCGTCTGACTCCGCCTGCCTGCCCGCTCCGGCTGGGAAAAACGCTCTACCTCAAGCACACGTCTTCAAACGGGTCCTCTCGGGCCTGACGACCACTTCCTGATGAGAAGAAGCTTCTGTGAAAGTTGAGGGACGTCCAAAGAACTTCGCTTCTCTTTTCTTTCTTCGCGGTGTTCCACAAACGCACCGATGATGTTTTCCATACAGCAAAAAATATACACATTTTAAGACACCTATGAAATATATGTCAGAATACAACAATTTTTGAAAAGATATTTATTTAAAACATTTATTTTATACATTTTGCCCTCCGTATATTTCAACATTTGAAGAAAGAAACATCATTTACAAAAAATAGATAAATGTAAGAGTAGAACGCCCTTCCATTCCATCCTAAATGAATCTTATTGTTTTATTTTTTTGCCATGAAATACATTTTGAAATATATTTTGCAATATGAAAGACATTTTAATTTTTTAATGACATATAGTTCAATGCATGCAACGTATATTTCCAATATATTTAGTGTAGAAAGGATATATTTTTTGCTGTATGGGTTGTCTTCCTGGTTGGCTGTCAGTCACGAAGGTAATTAAACCAGAAAACTGACCAGCTGACCGTTAACCAAAGCTAAACGCACTCAATAACTCAAGCTCGTGATGATTACCTCGAAAACAGATTCTATTCTAGAAATATAACTAATAATAACTAGCAGACACGGAATATATTTTCATATTTTAAAGCCGAAAATAAGATCTGCTTCTTAGTTTGTGATGTTGAAGCTGAACTTGCCAAATAGCGGTCAGTGTTGATGAGACCAAATACCTCGTATCTCTTCTTCTACGGTGCTTAACTAACCGGTTTAACACACTCTCCACTGTTTAAAGAGTTACCAAAATAACACGGTCTAGGTCTTCAAACCTTTCAGACTCTGACTCTTGTTGAAACGCGAACAAAACCAAAATGTAAAAACTTCAAATAAAGCAACGAGATTAGAAACTGAGGCCAAATGTTTAGACGAAACGAGTGGAGACACGTCTGTTCTCTTGAAGAACTTTGATTTATTTTCCCACGGATGAAAAGTTCTTTTTCTGCTTGATTTGGGAAATATTGCCAAAATAGATGTACGATTGTCCTTTAATGTTATTTCTAATAGTGTTGTTGCTGTTCTTTTCCATTCCGTTTATTTGGCGTTCAGCTCTTTTTCGTTTTATTTCTTCTCTCTTTCTGTAGAATTAAAAAGTTAGAAGTTTGAGAGTTTGAAACGAGTAGATAATAAGTATTTCCAGTCCTTCCAGGTGTGATTTTATAATGTTATTGTTGAAGAAAACACCTCAGACTCTGAAATTTGCTGCTTTAGGATCGAACGGACTCTTTATATTCCAGATTGATGAAATGTTCATTGCTCAACGTGTTTATTATTTAGGAAAGCAATGGTTTAGTGGAGTAGATGCTGATTTGAAATGCTTGTACCAATGAGAGAAGTGAAGCTTTAACCTTCAGGACCGTTCTTTTCTCTGTAGCTTTACTCTGCTGTTACCGACTTCAGCGGATCAAACTTCGGAATCGTTTTCGTTCGGAGTTTCTCCGCTGAAATCTTTTGTTTTCTTCCTTCAGTCGGTTGTAATGAACCTCTGTGCCAAATAAAACAGCGTTACGTAGAACGTTACGTGTTACGTGTTTCATTATTTAATGTTACTTTCTTTACTTAATGCCACAATGCAAATAGCCTGACTTCTTTTCTTTTTTTGCATTGGACAAGTGAACCTGAAGTATTTTTCCTCATATTTAGGCTTACCAAGTTTATTTCTGGAATGATAAATGTACAGCAGGCTCAAGTTTGATTACAGTGGGAAGCTATGAAACGTTTCCAACGTTTGTGTGTTCAAGTCAACCTACCCTGCTGAAAAAACACCTAATAGGGGGTATTTGTACTGGTTTTAATGGAAAGTATAATGGTGTCTGCTGGTAGGCCTGTGTGATGGATTCTATTGGTGGGATGTCAAATCCTGTTGGAAAACTGCCCAAAAACACCCCACAAAAAAAATGTGTAATGGTTTTACAGGAAAAAGTTAATAGTTCTATAATGGTATTTTAACGGAAACCATTCTAAGTTCTGTAATGGTTTCTATTGGGTTTTTTGTTGTTTTTTTAGCAAGCCCACTATTCAGATGTGTTCAAGTCAAAGGACCGAAAGCAAATCTATTTATACTTTCCCTACTAGATTAAATAAAGCGCGGGTTTTGCCAAAAAAATCCCGCGTGCAAAAAAAAAAAACATTCCCGCGCAGCGTTTTAGTTTGAACGCACGCGCTTTACGGCATTCACTAGCCGCCATCTTGATTCCGCTTGTTTTCTAGTGAGTGATTCTCCGCGAAACAATGAGAGAAAATCACGACTTTCACAGAGAGATGCTATGCTAAGAAGTTAACCAAACCACGCTAACCAGCTAAACCAGCCCACGACTGATGAAGAAAAATTCAACAACAGGTTTGAAAATCTGCTTTTTAACCACAAAAAAACACCACAAAGTATAAACAATAAACAGAACGTGTTACGTATTTTCTGTGAACTGATCCGGAGTCAGTCCTGCTTCACTTTCAGTGTGTGAACGAGCTCAGATTCACTTCACTGGAGGACAGGACGCGTTAGAAGTGATTACATCACATTACTTTTCATTTAAAACCACCCTCATCATTTATTCACGAAGCTCAGAACATCAGTACACTTATTACCAGCAGAACATCATTGAAAATCTACATTATTATGTTTGGTGGAAAGTAAATCCTGTATGGAAAGCTTAGTTGAGATAAAAATAGTGCAATTATTTAGCATAAATTTTATGCGATTTTAGCTTATTATGAATTTAAATGTATGTTATGTTTAAATAATAATAATAATTGTATATTTAGACAGGGTGATTTTCATAACCGAATTACAGTAATGAGTAGGAGATGTTTTATTTTTTTATGAGAATTAGACTTTGTGAATTACATTAAATGCAACATATTACTGTTCTGTAGTTAAATATAATCCATGACTTCGTTTTTTTTATTTGTGCATGTTCTAAAGTTCAGGCCAAAATGTCAGACAGAAAGAGAAGCATAAATAATTAAAAAGCAGCTCTCTCTCTGTGTGTGTGTGAGTGAGTGTGTGTGTGTGTGTGTGTGTGTGTGTGTGTGTGAGAGTGTGTGTGTGTGTGAGAGTGTGTGTGTGTGTGTGTGTGAGTGTGAGTGTGTGTGTGTGTGTGTGTGTGAGTGTGTGTGTGTGTGTGAGTGTGTGTGTGTGATGGTCCGGTGTAGTTCGACCTGAGGATGAGAGCAGTGTCCTGTCAGTGTTGCCATGGAAACGGGTCACCCCTGGTCACATGACGGTGTGTTTGACCGCAGCGCTCTGGTCCTCATGTATAATTGAGCTGTTAATGCGCCTCAGTGACTCGCTGAAAACAGCTCCAAGCAACGCTTCAGCTAGAAGCACTTCTGTATATTACAAAGGAGAGCTTTCGTGAATTCTGGAAGCTTTTAAAAGTATGGAATGGAGCGGGAGCGACCAGTCACATGACGTTCAGAGCTAATGTGATTGGCTGTTAATTTTAATGAGGTGTCATGAGGCTTTCCCATCAGTCTTTGCGGCCGCATCAGTTTTACACTGAAGGCTCTTTTATTTGCTTTAGCACTAAGAAGACTTTAGCCTTTGCTAGCATGCACAGAAATCACTTTGATCCAGTTTCTGAACCCAGAGCGTCACGTGACTGACCTGCAGCGGTGAAATGTGTTAACCGTAACGAGATCTGGTGGCAAAATCTAAACATGATTCCAGTTTGATGTTGAATCGATAAAACCTGATGTTTAGCCTGAGCCGAGTACTAAACCATGTTCGACTTATTCTCTGAACTAATTCAGATTTATTACTTTTACACGGGCAGAAATGATTTGGCAGTAAGTCTGTGCATCAGGATTAAGTCTTGTTTTCCAACAAGAATCTGTGCTTGAATTACAATCCATTTTAAGGAGAAGTGAAGTGACATGAGAGTCTTGTTTAATGTAAAGTAACTTGTTTTCCTTTTGAACGAAGTAGATTTTTCTTAGACCCGTTAGCAGATATTTGATAGTTCTTATCACTAAACAAGACCTCCTGCATCTCCTGTAAATGTGTCTTGACTCAAGAACGAGTAAATATTTGTGCTGGAGAACAAGCTTAGACTTTTTAGGCTCAGAATGAGATTCAAGATTCAATAAATAAAGTTTTCTGCACACAGTGAGTGGCTCTGCCTGTAAACGCACGCTGATGAGAAGCGTGTCCAGCTGCTTTAATAACAAGCACACGCTGTGAAAGCGCTCAAGTTATTCTAAAACTGCAGAGGCTTCTGGGTAAATCTGCTCTGAGCTCTTTTCATTAGTTGTGCTTGAACCCCGCGGCTTCCAGGTAAAAAAAAACTTGATATGCTAAAAATGATTCTTCTAAGTACTTCTTGAGATCATCTAAGTGTACTCAACTGTGCCATGTTCAAATATGTAGTGCACTTAAAGCCATCTTTCACTTACTAAATAATCAAGTGATGAAATACAGAGATAGTATGTTTAAAGCACATTTTAGTTCATGTTAATGATGTCCCAAAATAGCAGAGTACATTTAGATGAAACACTAAAGCGAATTATTTTATTCATGAGGTCATTTTTACAGAGAGTTACCAATTTTATACAATACTTAAAACTGTTAAACATGGCCTTAAAATGTGCTAGAAATATTAAAAAAGTACACACCCCAAGTTTTATGACAAAAGCCAACAAATAAAATCAGCAGCTTTTTCTTTGCATAAACGGTGAAATAAAAAGATGAAAAAAATGGATTGCTTGTCTACTGAAACACACTACGTTTAAATAAAAAAAAAAGAAGTGATGAAGGATGAGTCAGAATGATCAATAAAATGACATCTGCTCTATAACCGGTTCCACATCAGCTAATGTGCATTCTAAATATCTCAACACGTCTGATAACAGGACTATCGTCATCTGATTTTATCATTGGTCTGAACAAAAACATGGCAGACAGGCGGCATGAAAACAAAGCTGCGCTGCGCTTCTGAACATTTATTACTCTTTACACAAAGGGAATTTTAAAAATCGAATAATACTGGAACTCTTCTGAAGACATTGGTTTCCTATTATGCACTCAAAAATAAATAAATAAAATCATCCATTCTTTCGTATGATTTCCCTTCAGTCATGTTTTCACGCACGAGACCCTAATAAAATTACAACTAATCCAAAACGTGTTTAATGAGAATTAACATGAAACGGCACAATTCAAACTGGTCTTGATGAGCCAACTCCAATCAGACACACACCGCTGTACCGAAGAACCACTTTTATAGCATATTAAGCACAAAAATAGCCATTTTTTTTGAAGTGCGGCAATTCGGGGTAAAGAAAAGTTGTACACATGCACACAAGGTGAAAAACACTCGTCTTATAATATGCATTTATTTTTACCTTACTCCCAAACAACTCGCCCAACTGTTAACTTTGCAGTGATCTGCAGTGATTGGCCGAGTCTGATAAAGCAGCGTTTGTGAGGCGGTTCTGCGTTGTGTACAGCGTTACCGTGGAAACAGATATTTTAACGCTCCTAGGGAGACACCTAGTGGTGAAGAATGAATCTGCGTTTTCATTCAGAGAAGACCGATGCGCTCTGCTATACGCTAATCTTTTATGCTGACATCAAACATCGTTTAAAAAAACGACTCATTCGACTCTTTCTTTCGAGAGACAGTGACTTTATACAGATTTAACACTTCGCAGGATGCTTTCATTCACTCAGAGCTGCGTCACACACCACAATCTCTTTGACCTAGGCTCTCCAGAAGCTCTGTCAGAGACGTGGAGATCTTTATGTGCTCTTGACGCTGGCCGGGTCGGACTCGTGTCGGGCCGAGAGCCGGTCCAGAGAGCGCGGTGAGTCCGAGGCGTCCGGCAGCGGCAGCAGCGGGCGAGATCGGCGCGGAACGAGGGCGTGTAGAGGCCGTAGATCACCGGGTCACAGCAGGTGTTCAGATTCCCGAACACAAAGAGCAGGTGGTGGATGTACTCGGGAGTGACCTGCAGCATCTCCGGCTGGAACCAGTACCAGATGCCCAGCAGATAGTAGGGCGTCCAGCAGACCACGAACGACAGGACGATGATGATGGTCATCTTCAGCGTCTTCATCCGGGCCTTCGGGATCATGTCTGTGCCGCTGCGTCTCAGAGACTCTCCCGCTGCAGAGAGACACGGCGTCAGAGGAGCACGGCATTCACAAAAAATGAAGGTCGATTCCCAGGGAATGCTTGATTTACATCTATGCGTTGGACAGATGCTTTTCACTAAAGCAAATTACACTGCATTAAAGGAACACGTTTAATCGGTTCAAACCATAACCTGTTTTTGAGTTGCAGGACGGCTAAACCTGATCAGACATTGCTTGAATGCAATATGAGTCTGATTAAACATCTGTCAAGTGCATGAATGAAAATGTGAAATGATTCATTCTGGTTTTGTCATTTTGATTGTTGTTGTTTTTCCTCATTATGACAGTATGGTTTCTTCGACTTCTTCTTTCAGTTTGAATTATTTTAGTACATCAACTTAAACCAATCAACAATTAAAAAGTGATGTTTATTTTATTTCAAAATATTTATGATTTTAGACTAATTAACAATGCTATAAACAATTTAACATCCCAAAAAATTCGAATAAATGTATAAAAATTACACATGAACCTGCAATGTTTTTAAATGCAGATGTAGACGGAGCAACTTGAGTATTTTTTAGAGATTTTTTTGTTTTACTTTTCATTCTTCACCTACAGAATCAGAGCTTGAAAACTGAAAATGTCTGTAAACATTTTAAAAAGAAAATTATTTCTTTAAAATATATCTGTTTTGAGGGAAACATGTTTAAAAGCAGTCTTCAGCTATTTTAAAATATCAAAAGATTAGGCTACACTCAACATTAATTTTAAAACACAAATGCTAATCATTAAACTCAATTATTTATATATATATATATATATATATATATATATATATATATATATATATAAATATATATATACAAAAGTGCTTTACGTGCTACGTTCACGCACAAACAAATGTTGTTAAAACAAAAAAGGGCAGGGTGGTGATATTTGTGTGTTAACACACTCCTTCAGTCCTCAGCCGTCTCTAAGTCTATGAAAACATCCAGCAAACCCTCCTGAATATCTGACCTTGTTTGTTGCCCTTGGCAGGAATCAAGTGACCGTACGGTCAGATCTGAGCAAAGCTCTTGGGACTTCAGAGGGAAGAAAATAGAAGCTGTGCTGATCCGATACACCGCTGCGTTATTACAGTAATCCACTGCCTGCTGTTACTGTAGACATGTGACTGTGTTATTGAGCACCTAATGGAGCCGCTAAACCTGAGAGGTGTCTTCAGCAGCTAAAATGCAAAAGAACATAAGTCTTTCTAACTGCTTATGTAACTTTGCATTATGGATTAATGTTGCCGTTATGGATGTTGCGGTTCAGTATGTCATAATTTTAAGTTTTTATTTTATCATTGATTTTTATCTCAGAATTTAGATTTTTGTATCTCATACAACATTTTATGGCCAACTTTTTTAACCTAATTTTGACCTTTTATCTCATAATTATAGTTATGTCAAATTCCGACTCTTTTAATGATCTCATAATTAATCAATTATGACCTTTTATCTGAAAATGTATATTTTTACCTCAATTTCTTTTTTTTCAATCTAATTATAACATTTTGTGGGGCCTCCATAAAAACTACACCTGACATAAAATTTTGCTACTTAAATTTATTTCCCATCTGTGTTTCCACATGAAGAAAACTTTACTCATCCAAAATAAACAAAATGTCACGCTATGGTGGAATCCTTTAGATGTGGCAGTCATGTTTGTGATCACTTGTCGTACCTTTGCTCTTGTGCAGCTGTCTGTTGATCTCGATGAGGATGCAGGTGTAACAGCAGCTCATGACCAGCAGCGGAATCACGTACAGCGTCACAAAATGAAACATGTTGTACGCCGTCTCGTGCCAGCGCTCGCCGAAACTCCCGTGTGTGACGCACTGAGTAAAGTCCACGCTCTTCGCTTTGACCGTCCGGAAGATGAACAGCTACAAGAGGACGAGTGGATCAGAAGCAGTGAGTATTCATACGTCGCTCCATTATATGCTATGAGCGTGAGTTTGCTAGCGAGCGTGTGTGAGAGCATGTGTTTGTGAGCGAGCGAGTAAGTGAACGTGAGAGTGAGTTAGTCAAGGAGTTAGTGTGTGTGAATAAGAGTGAGTGATCATGAATGAGAGTGTATGACTTAGTGAGCTTAAATGAGAGTGTAAGTGAGCATGAATGAGTGTGCGTAAGTTATTGTGTGTGACTTAGTGAGAGTGAGTTAGTGTGAGCGTCAATGAGAGTGAGTCAGTGCGTTAGTGATTGAGTCAGTGTGTAAGTGAGCATAAGTGAGAGTGAGTGAAAGCATGTAAGTGAGCATGAATGAGGGTGTAAGTTATTGTGTGTGAGCGAGACTCAGTGAGTGATTAAAAAGTGTGTGAGTTAGTGTGGGAGCATAAATGAGTGTGTCAGTGTGTGAGAATATGTGAGAGTGAGTGAAAGTATGAGTGAGCATGAGAGTGAGTTAGTGTGTGAGTGTTAGTGAGAGTGAGCGTCAATGAGAGTGAGTCAATGTGTGAGCATGAATGGGAGTGAGTTAGTGAGAGTGAGTTGGTGTGTGAGCGTCAATGAGAGTGTCAGTTAGTGTGAGAGTGTGATAGTGAGAGTGAGTTAATGTGAGCATGAATGAGAGTGAGTTGGTCTGTGAGTGGGTGAAAGTGTGCGAGTGAGTATGAGAGTGAGTTAGTGTGTGAGTGTAAATGAGTGTCAGTGTGTGAGATTGAGTAAAAGCATGTAATGAGTAATGATGTAAATGAGTGTGTCAGTGTGTGAAAGTATGAGCATGAATGAGAGTGAGGTAGTGTGTGAGAGTAAGTGAATGTGTGAATGAGAGTGTGTGTGTGTGTGAGTGTGACCTGCGGCGATGCGATCAGCGCGCTGAGGCTCCAGGCCAGCAGCAGCATCCTCCGGTTCCTGTGGTGTGCGTTGAGGGAGTCCAGCGGGCGCAGGATGGCGTGATGCCGGTCCAGGCTGATGACCACCAGGATGAAGGCGGAGGTTTGCATGGCGAAGAGCTTGAGGAAGCACAGCAGCTTACAGAGCCCGTCTCCGGCGAACCACTGCACCGTCACGTTCCACACCATGTCCAGCGGCATCACGATGAAGGTCATCATGAGGTCGGCGGCGGCCAGGCTGATGATGAGAGGACGCAGGTGAGACGCCACACGCCGGCCGCGACCCCGAGACACGCTGATGAGGAGCGCCAGGTTGCTGACCGCGGCGAAGAGGAAGAGCACCATGGTGGCGGCGACACGGGCCTGAGCCGCGGGAGTGAAGCTGGGAGCCGTCCAGTCCATCAGCAGCGGCGGGAGAGACGTGTTAGACACGGACACCAGTGATGTGTTATCAGACATCACACCGCTCTGAAGAGACACAAACCTCATCTCAACCAGGTAAAACTCAGTCATTTCTATAATACACTTCTGACACAAAATACATATGCAATGCAGTATTTCTCATTATGATTAAGTATCTTATAATTGACTTTTTATCTCATGATTTAACTCTGACATCTTCGTTTTAATCTCATATTAATAATTATGCATGTCAATTTCTTTGTCTCATAATTTTGACTTTTTAAACTTTATTATGACTTGGTATGTCACAATTACAATGATTTATGTCATAAATATTTTTTAGTTTTTATCTCAAGTTACAAAGTCAGCTGAGATTCATCAAAAAGTCATAATTATGGGATGTCACAATTTTGTCCATATATATATATATATATATATATATATACATATATATATCTCACTTTTTTCTGATAATTTCTCTTTTTTATGGGGTTGAAATGGGCTTCCACAGAAACTGAACCTGACACTAAACACTGATCTGGTTTAATCTGAGGAATATTACACATTTGTGTAGCGAACAAAATTTTAATCCCCCAAGAAAAAATACATTTATGTTTGCATCACTGTTATTGCTCATATTAATTGTGATAATATGGTAATTAATATTAGTAATATTGATATTGATAGTGATAAGATTGAATAATTAGTTAAACATTTCTGTTACGGCTCCTCACAGTTAGCTATTTGATCAAAATCATTCAGAGTATTAAAGCTGCAGTGAGACTGAAGCAGCAGCAGATCTTCTCTTCCGTATTTTGACACGAAAAAATGTTTGGAGAAGTTCTGCATGTTAGAGAGGAGATCCAGTTATAACCTGGAAAATGCATCTTTCACAGCAAGATCAGGAACAATCTGAGAGCTCTTAAACACACAGAGCTTCCACAAACACGTCGTCGGTCAGCATCAGATCAGAGCCGATAGCAGAGAACAGCTGTCCCCGGTGTCTTTGTGTCTCTGTCCTCTCATTCAGCTCAGAGCAAAGAACATTCAGCTAAAGCCCTAATCTGAGCTTGAACAGCAGGTTCCTGCCAAACAGCTCACACACTGAGACCAGCACAGAACAAGAATCAGTGGTTTAAAACACAAACCTGCAGTCAGAGTCTGTGATAATGAACATGTTCATTAACGCACTAAGAGTCTCAGTGGGGTTTGAAGGTCAAAGGTTAGTTAGTTAATCAGGTGAACGGCATAAATGACACGTGCTGCGTCTTCCTGCAGACTGCGAAAGAAACTGTGTTTGAGATCTCAGTGTGAGGTTTGGAGGTCTAACCCGGAGAGAAACAGCATTTTTAACATTCTTGCGGCTCAAACTGGACACAAGGGGCATTGCAGATATTTGGATAAAAGTATAATGCATTGGGTGTTTTATTGCATTATGTATTAGAACAGCAGTTACACGTATTCATGAGATCACACGTTGCATTGTAAGGTGAATAATGATATATGAATGTTTAATGTAAATTCTGTGCTATTTATAGGTGGAGATCTTCAGGTTCAAAGGAGAGGACTCACATTCACGCTCAAGCTCTTTTTTATGCTTTGAATGAAGAATTTGTAATGACAATATGCCAATAATATGCAAAACAGAATCACTATTTATACTTTTGGACTCCACTGCAGATTACTGTAAATCTAGACTTGTTAGACATCTTTATGCCAGACATATAATTCATTAGCACAGGATATTAAATTATTTAATGGCTAGCGCTCCTTTTGCATAAACACTATCATATTCATATTCATGCTCATAGCGTGTGCTCTGCAGGACCAGATTAGACATTAATCAAAGGAACATCTGGATCTCTCCTGTTTTATTGGTAGAATCTGAGAAGTGAGATGGAACAGATTCATGTGACTTTACTGTATTCTTACTGTACAAACACATGCATCTTTTTAAACTCTTCATCAAGATCCAGGTTTGCTGAATGAATCTGTCATGAAATGCTCACCTCAGAGTAATTTCTCTGTAATGCAGCTAAAATCTCCTCCTCTGATCCCGGCTGTCCGTGTGAATCCCCCCAGACTCTCTCTGTCCCATCACACCGATTCCTCTTCGAGTCATTTAAAGGAAGTCCTGATTATCCAGATGATCCGGATCATCCTGGACCTGATCTATCATGACCCATAATCCAGTTGAAGAGAAGCAGAGGAATCCTGGCGAACTGAGCTGTGGAGAGTACAGACTGTGTGTGTGTGTGTGTGTGTGTGTGTGTGTGAGAGAGAGAGAGAGAGAGAGAGAGAGAGAGAGAGAGAGAGACAGAGAGAGAGAGAGAGAGAGAGAGAGAGACAGAGAGAGAGAGAGAGAGAGAGAGAGAGAGAGAGAGAGAGAGAGAGAGAGAGAGAGAGAGAGAGAGAGAGAGAGAGACAGAGAGAGAGACAGAGAGAGAGAGAGAGAGAGACAGAGAGAGAGAGAGAGAGAGAGAGAGAGAGAGAGAGAGAGAGAGAGAGAGAGAGAGAGAGAGAGAGAGAGAGAGAGAGAGAGAGAGAGAGAGAGAGAGAGAGAGAGAGAGAGAGAGAGAGAGAGAGAGAGAGAGAGAGAGAGAGAGAGAGGAGAGAGAGAGAGAGAGAGAGAGAGAGAGAGAGAGAGAGAGAGAGAGAGAGAGAGAGAGAGAGAGAGAGAGAGAGAGAGAGAGAGAGAGAGAGAGAGAAAGAGAGAGAGAGAGAGAGAGAGAGAGACAGAGAGAGAGAGAGAGAGAGAGAGAGAGAGAGAGAGAGAGAGAGAGAGAGAGAGAGAGAGAGAGAGACAGAGAGAGAGAGAGAGAGAGAGAGAGAGAGAGAGAGAAAGAGAGAGACAGAGACAGAGAGAGAGAGAGATGAAGAAAGACTGAGAGAGAGAGAGAGAGAGAGAGAGAGAGAGAGAGAGAGACAGAGAAAGAGAGAGAGAGAGAGAGACAGACAGAGAAACACAGGGAGAGAGAGAGACAGAGAGAGAGAGAGAGAGAGAGAGAGAGAGAGAGAGAGAGAGAGAGAGAAAGAGAGAGACAGAGAGAGAGAGAGAGATGAAGAAAGACTGAGAGAATAACTCCACTCGTTTAAATAGATGAGAAAATGACTTTCCAGGTTCAATGTATTATTTTCCAAAAAAGTGCAACTAAATAACAATTACTAAAACGGTAATGTTTCGATTACAAGGCGTTACATCTGAATATTTTCATGCACTATTTAATTACTTTCATAAATTGCATTGACTGCTCTACAATGAAATACTGTTTCAGGAGTATAATATACAGTATTAAGTATTTCGTAACATGAAGTTTTCAATTCTAATCAAAGTCAAATCACATTTGGAACACTAGGATTACCGTTTTCTTAAAAATGTGTTCAATTCCAGACTTCAAAATTCAGTTCATTGACTCACCCCTGGGTCTTTCAGGATGTTCACGGCTTTCTTTCTTCAGTCGAAAAGAAAAGAAGTAATCCTTCAAGCATGTTACAATACTGCAAGAAACAGTACGGCTATCATATCAAGTATAATAACACAGAGTCTATACGTTTGTGTGAAAAATCGCTTCAGGTTTTGATATAAAATGTATTTATTTATATCATCAGTGCAGTAGGTGCTTTAATATCAGATAAAAGGCAGGATTCACTCGGGATGCTGAAACTGCTGAAAGTGTAATGAAACGAAGAGACAGTAATGAGCAGACGTGTATCCTGCTGAAATCCAGAAATACTGCATGAAATAATACATGATTTACAGTGCTGTCAAACAAAGTGTGTATGTGCTGTGTATATTTATTTAACACACACCTGTAAAATTAAAAAGTTTATGCTAAATATATTTAAATATACATTTTCTGGATATAAATATATACATGTACATATTTTCAAAATATGTGTGTATGTGTATGCTGTACATATATATATATATATATATGTGTGTGTGTGTGTACACACACACACACACACACACACACACACACACACACACACACACACATAATAAATATACACAGAACAAACATAAATTATGTAAACAAATTAAAAATCCAGATTAATTGTTTGACAGCACTGATGATCACACAGTTGGCATCAGAGTTCAAGGCAGCTCATCCACGCTTTAAAATGTCTGTTTTAATAGAAAAGATGTTCAGACACGTGATGTCCAGTAATGCAGCCGCAGCTCTTCTGAAGAGTTTGTTCTGTGTTCATCTTTCATCCTGAATCCTGGTGTTTGTGGTCTGGAAGCGTCGCCATGGCAATTACAATTCCTAAAAAACGACAGAACCTCACGTCTATGGAGATACTGTCACATGACCGTGCAGAATCTGGACTTCAGTCGTCTCGTCAGGGGCGTGGCCTCAGCACTGGGAGGCGGAGTCACCGGGCTCCCGACCAATGAGTGTCTGCTGACATTTACATTTAGTCATTTTACAGTTGGGGAATATATAAAGCAGTGCTGAAACATTTACATCATCAAATAATTCATCATTTTTCATAACAAGCATGATGGTGCTAGACTGATGCAGTGATTTACATGAAATCCACGGGACAGATTCATACCCGTTCATCTGCGCCGGCCCCGGCTTCACGGGTTCAGCTGTGAAGGTAAAGTCAGATTTCTTTAGTCTGAAGTGTTCTCTGGAGACTCTGATCTGTTCAGACTGACCGTGTGCTGGCGATCCCGGCGGCTCTGATGGAAGGATCTGATTCATCTCTGCTTTATCGTATGTGTTATTCAGATTCCTGATGGTCACATTCAACAGTGTGAAGACTCAGAGGCATGTTTAAGTTTTATCATGTAAAAGCTGCAATACATGACATGAAATCCTATTCTCAGAAATCTCCTTTAAAAAGTTTGAATTAAAAACTTTTTAGGCCACAATTTGATTATGTATTGCTCTGGCTATACAATTATATTCATAAGAAAAAAAGTATTATAATCACTATTACATTAAATTATGCAAAATGTACAATATTACTATAACATTTTAATGTAAAACAAAAAATTTTTTGTACGTCTACATAATTCAAGAAAAAACTTGTGATTATATACTGTATCATTATGGCTATACAACAACAACAATAATTTAATATTAGTATTAAATATTTCATTGTAAAATAAAAAAATATTTATTTTACAATACTAATATTTAAGCCTTAGTTTCTGGTTAAAATTATGAGAAAATGTGAATTTCTTTATTTTAATACAAATGAAAAGGGAAGGTTTTGAAAGCTGTTTACTTTCAGATCTTTTTAACCATTAGGCGTCTGTGATATATCCTGTGTGTGTGTGTGTGTGTGTGTGACCTGTTGGCCTCTGGCAGTGTGTTGTGATGATCAGCTTGTTCTTGTTCCTGCTGCAGGAGTGTCTCTGAGGACGTGATGGTTTGGCTCTGCTGTTTCCCGTCTGCTGAGAATAACAGAACGACACGGTTCTTCAGTATTGTACAGTGCTGTGTTTCTCAGCTGTGAACCCGTGTGTGTTTAGTTCTTACGGGGTGTGTTCTCTCCGTTCTGCATCTCTCTTCTCCACGGCTGGGCGTCAGACCTCACAGCCATCGTCCTGCGGACACACGAAAGTGAATATCTCTCACAACACCCTATAGCCTCACTCTGGTGAAGAGGTGAGTAACTGCGGGGTTACCGTGGCTGGCGCCGGTTATGACGTCTCTCTGGGACGGTACGCTGTGAAGAACAGAGATCATCACCAGTGATCAGACCGTGATGAACCTCGCAGTACAGTCATTAATATAAAAAATACTTTGCATTGCTTGTTTGTTATTATATATAGTTTCTGATAAAAATTGCAATTGTGATTAAAAATGCTATTTAAAAAAACCTCCAGACTGCTTGCAAAATTTGGAGAAAAATGTTGTAATTATATATCAACGTAACGATAATAATAAGTATTATTGTTTTTCATGATTACTATTATTGCTAAATAGAAATATTACTTTAAAACTTTCACTTTAAGTAAAAAAAAAGTAATAGATTATATATATATATATATATATATATATATATATATATATATATATAAGAATGTAATTTTAATAATGTTAAAATACTATAATAATAAAATTATTATTATATATTACAAACCGGATTCCAAAAAGTTGGGACACTATACAAATCGTGAATAAAAACTGAATGCAATGATGTGTAGGTGCCAACTTCTAATATTTTATTCAGAATAGAACATAACTCACGGAACAAAAGTTTAAATTGAGAAAATGTACCATTTTAAAGGAAAAATATATTGATTCAGAATTTCATGGTGTCAACAAATCCGAAAAAAGTTGGGACAAGTAGCAATAAGAGGCTGGAAAAAGTAAATTTAAGCATAACGAGGAGCTGGAAGACCAATTAACACTAATTAGGTCAATTGGCAACATGATTGGGTATAAAAAGAGCTTCTCAGAGTGGCAGTGTCTCTCAGAAGCCAAGATGGGTAGAGGATCACCAATTCCCACAATGTTGCGCAGAAAGATAGTGGAGCAATATCAGAAAGGTGTTACCCAGCGAAAAATTGCAAAGACTTTGCATCTATCATCATCAACTGTGCATAACATCATCCAAAGATTCAGAGAATCTGGAACAATCTCTGTGAGAAAGGGTCAAGGGATGAAAACCATACTGGATGCCCGTGATCTGCACTTAAACGACACTGCACCACAAACAGGAATGCTACTGTAAAGGAAATCACAGAATGGGCTCAGGAATACTTCCAGAAACCATTGTCAGTGAACACAATCCACCGTGCCATCCGCGCGTTGCCAGCTGAAACTCTACAGTGCAAAGAAGAAGCCATTTCTAAGCAAGATCCACTGGGCCAGGGATCATTTAAAATGGAGTGTGGCGAAATGGAAGACTGTTCTGTGGTCAGACGAGTCACGATTCGAAGTTCTTTTTGGAAATCTGGGACGCCATGTCATCCGGACCAAAGAGGACAAGGACAACCCAAGTTGTTATCAACGCTCGGTTCAGAAGCCTGCATCTCTGATGGTATGGGGTTGCATGAGTGCGTGTGGCATGGGCAGCTTGCATGTCTGGAAAGGCACCATCAATGCAGAAAAATATATTCAGGTTCTAGAACAACATATGCTCCCATCCAGACGTCATCTTTTTCAGGGAAGACCCTGCATTTTTCAACAAGATAATGCCAGACCACATTCTGCATCAATCACAGCATCATGGCTGCGTAGGAGAAGGATCCGGGTACTGAAATGGCCAGTCTGCAGTCCAGATCTTTCACCTATAGAGAACATTTGGCGCATCATAAAGAGGAAGGTGCGACAAAGAAGGCCCAAGACGATTGAACAGTTAGAGGCCTGCATTAGACAAGAATGGGAGAGCATTCCTATTTCTAAACTTGAGAAACTGGTCTCCTCTGTCCCCAGACGTCTGTTGAGTGTTGTAAAAAGAAGGGGAGATGCCACACAGTGGTGAAAATGTCCTTGTCCCAACTTTTTTGGGATTTGTTGACACCATGAAATTCTGAATCAACATATTTTTCCCTTAAAATGGTACATTTTCTCAGTTTAAACTTTTGTTCCGTGAGTTATGTTCTATTCTGAATAAAATATTAGAAGTTGGCACCTACACATCATTGCATTCAGTTTTTATTCACAATTTGTATAGTGTCCCAACTTTTTTGGAATCCGGTTTGTAATATAAAAAAATATAATAATAAAATCATCTTAAAATTACTATAATATAAAATAAAAAATTACTAAAACACTATAATCAGGCTTTACATTTCTGACAGAAATCAGCAAGGAGCCCTAAATAATTTTAGTTAATAAGCGTATATGATGTACATTAAATCAACTCAATCTCAGCAGATGCAGAAAGAGTTCATGCGGATCATTTACTAAAAACACTGGATCGTGAGCTGCTCGTATATAGCACATATATATTCTATCACGCTACATCATGATTTAATAACTCTATCCCTAACAGAGAACAAGTGCATGTTTAATGTTCACACAGACGACCTGCTGTAGGAGCAGCTTCTGCTGTAACGCTTCACTCAGTTCACTGACCAGACGCTCCTGCACTGAACCAGACACGTCCTGCGGAGCAAACACTGATCATTACACTCAAACACTGACCACTGTGTCTCCAGCATCGGTACCCTCCTTTAAAAATAAATAAAATCTAAAAAATAAAAACAGATTAACTGTACCTGTGTGTAAGTCGTGACTTTCAGAAATACAGTAAAATGCCTGTACATAAAACCATTAACAATTATTATAAATGCTATCAATATGTATTTACCGTAAGTTCCCCCACTCTACAAAAAATCTTTTAAATTTAACAGTATTCAAATAAGTACAGGAATAAAAATAAATAATAAAAAAATAAGTATAAAACAAACATTAATGATTATATACACACACACACAAATGGGTCAAGGACTGCTTTGTCATATCATAAATACTAGACACTCAAACATTATAAAAACATATTAGCTAAACTCTTTTGATGATTATGGGCTATTGTTCGTAAGATATGCCCACCTTGTCTTGGACATTTTATGCAAACCATGTGTTTTTCAAGAAATTTGTACAATTCACAAATATGTTAGTATTTGACTAAATGTTTTTGTATTTAATTAAAACTGTGATACTTGGATGCAGTTTTTTGTTGATTTCTATTAAACACAGGATCATATAGATATGATTCATTTATCTAAAATATTAAAGCAGCATGTAACGGTGTGGACAAATCAAAAACTCCTGAAAAAATATGAAAATTAAACATTATTCATCTTCTAAAAACAAAAAAATAATAATTAGAAAAATTCAATTATATAATTATGTCCTCAATCACGCTGGTTAACCCCCCATTTTGAGATTTCCAATTAGCATATTATCTTACAAAAACCTTTCAGACTAGCTAAATAGTCTGTTTTTGAAGAGAATTTGTTCATTTTTATTTAAACGTACTTATTTTGGAAATACAGTATTCTAAATCTAGTTTGTTCCCCAAATGATCAATACACCCAAGTTTAGTTTAACAAAATATTTACAAAACATTAAAGGAACACTCCCCTTTTTTTGGAAGTAGGCTCAATAGCTTAGCACAGATCATTGAATCCAATTACATACAAAATGACCAAAGAGTTTTGATATTTTTGCTATTTAAAACTTGACTCTTTTGTAGTTATGTCATGTACTAAGACCAGCGGAAAAAGAAAAGGTCTAATTGGATTCATTGATGCTACGCTACGCCAAAAGTGCTATCGCTAGACCCGGAGATCCAAGATGATAAAACTGAAATAATTAACTCTGGGGGAGTTGGAGAATGAGCCTCTTTCCTAAATAAGGGGAGTGGTCATAGTAATATGAAACATAGTCATCATGGTCCTTTTTATGTTGTTTTATTGCTAAATGAAAACATGACCTGTATTCTGATACATGTAGTAATGGTTCTGCGTTCAGGTCTCACCTGGCATTTGCACAGCAGGCGCAGGGCGTCTTGATAGTACATGGCGGCTTTCTCTGGGTCCCTCATCTGAAGTTTGATCCCACCGAGACCCTCACAGGCCTGCCACTGACCGGACGGGTCGTCTGCGGGAAGAGAGAGACGGGCAGCGGTGTACGTTTGTGTACGTTGTGTATGCAGTGATCATTTCCTCACTCTCGACTCGTTTGGGGACTGGATAGAGTCGTTGGGTGACAGCGCTGCTGTAAACTCCCAAAAGTCCTGTGTGCTCCCAAAGTCCCTTTCAGGTCAAGATAAGTCACCTTTATTTACATATCACTTCATACAATAAAGGTTGAGTAAAAGCAGCTTTACGGTGTCAACAGAAAAATAGTTTAGCAGTAGGAAATTACTTATCAGCTATGCTTCGTTAGGTTTGCAAATATCTCCCAAGGGTGACATGTAAAGTGTGAAAGGCAGCGGTGCTAGTACTAAGCCTTGTGATCGATACGACACCTCAACATTCACTGATACAAACTGATGGCGGTCAGATAAGATTTGAACCATGCCAATGCAATTTCGCTAATGCCAGCGTAGTTTTGAATTCTACTCAAAAGACTGTAGTGGTCAATAGAGTCAAACACAATGCTAACTAGCGCTAATATAGAATAACAGTGCAATAATTATGATTGGATGATAAGATCAGGTCATTTGTAATGACTGCAGTCCCACTACCTACTTCTCTATGATTAAGTTGTGATTTTTAAATGACAGCCAGTTTGAGGTTTTTGGGGACATATACTAATAACATTGACAAGCTAGTAATATTCTAATATAAAATACACTGTATTAAATAAATGCCCGGGCCTGGGTTGTTTTCTTCTTCCAGAGACTAAAATCAGATCTAGCAGTTTTTAGACCTTTTCTATAAACCGAAGACAGCTACACTATGTTTACAGCTACGCTCCGTTCTCTGAGCTGCTCTCTTTATGGGTGTCAGTAAGAAGCAGTAAGAACATTAAAATGTTGCCTTTATTCGTAAAAGAAAACGGCAAAGCATTAGTTTACTTATATGAGTAGATTTCTTTGATGTTATTTCTTTGATTTGGGGTTTGTTTCCACATTCCCATTTTGCGCACATTTCAGTTTGCAGTCTTGTGCAGCAACTTGTTCAAGCAATAATAAAAAGACACCCTTTCAGTTATAAATTATCTCAAACTAAACTTAAAATTAGATTTATCTCTAATTAAAAACACCTAAAGCATCACTGATTTTTCCAGTACTTTTCAACTACCTTTTCAAAAATATGGCTGTGTTTCAGGACTTAAATGCTAAAAAGTCAAATGCACGTACGTCAAGCACTTTAAGCACCTTGTACGAACCCTGGCACACTTAGAGGGCTCGTGTGTCCCTTTGTGTTGGAGAAAAGGCTTGATGCGTTGGGTCAAGTCGTCAAAACAATAGGCAGACATGCAGAAATAACTGAAGTGCATTTCCATGTCCAAGAGCAGTGTACTCTCTTTTTTCGTGGCATGTAGTGGACAGACATTCCATCTTCTTTTTCTCACAAACACAAAACCTCCTCCGTTTCCCCATCGGTCAAGTGCCTGCCGGACACCATCTTGAATGATCTGACGTCACTGACTGTTACTGCTGATGATTTAAAGGTTAATTTCATTTGTGCCCCCCGTCGTTTCAGAAATGACCTCGATAGCAAACAAAAGCCATGTCTGTTTGGGGAGATGTGTGTGTGTGTGATTGTCGGTGATTGTCGGTGTTTGGTTCAGTGTGTGTGAGTTGGGTGTGTGTGTGTGTGTGTGTGTGAGTGTGTGTGTGTGTGTGTTCAGTAATGGGTGTGTGTTCAGTACCGGTGGGTTTGGTTGAGTGTGTGTGTGTGTGTGTGTGTGAGAATGGGTGTGTGTGTGTTCAGTACCGGTGTCTCTGAAGGCCTGCTGTGCGTGTAGGTAACTCTCCCATGCCTCCTCCAGCTCTCCCAGCTCCACCAGAGCGAAACCCAGATTGCTGAAGCAGCGACCCTGAGCTCCACGACTGCCCAGAGATCCTGCCGGACACAGCACACATCACTCACTCACAGGAGTTTACAGTAAACATGACGACACGCTGCACATGCACCAAACATAGCAGATCAACAGACGTTATCACACAACCCCTGAGGAATTTATAAGATATTTGATTTTAGAAGACATCATTGACTTATTTTACTGTAATTCCTTACTTTAAAAGTCACATGATGCCATTTCAAGTTTTCCTTTCTCTTTGGAGTATCACAAGCTGTTAGTGCATAGATAAGATCCCTAAAGTTGCAAAGATTCATATGATAGCATCATATGACCCCTTTAATACGAGCTCAACCAAATGTATGTGTATTAATTCTGAAAGGAAAATGCATTGCTGCATCGGTGCACATGACTGACTAAACTTCTTGTGTCTCACCGTGGAGCGCCGCTGCCTCTCTGTGGAACCTCAGAGACTGCTGGTACTGACCCAAACTGTTATAGACGGCTCCCAGATTCTGCAGAACCACAGCCAGTCTGTGTGGTTTGGAGGAGACCAGAGGAAGAGCCTGCTCGTAACACTCGGACGCCTCGGAGAACAGCCTCATCTGAGAGAAACTCAGAGCCACGTCGCTCAGCAGCTTCCCTGAAACAGGTCAGGACGGACATGGCCTTTTCACAACATAAATACATAAAACTATTTCACATGTTAAAGGCAGACGCACTGAACCAAAACATTTTTAATATATGTTTATTACCATTTAAAAGTATTTATATTTATGCTTTGGGCAGACGGTTTTATCTGAAAGAATTTAAACTGCATCGATTGCATACATCTTAATAATATAAAAACACTTGTATTTGTGCTGGGCATTAAAAAGATTATTCAGTATCATATTTAATAAACTCTGCAGATTTTTTTTGTTGTTACTTCATCTCTTGCTTCTGCTCTTTCCTGGCTTTGGGTACAGTACAAAACTGACAGGATCTGGCATCTAATATTCATGATCTAACATTTCTGTCGCTGTCAGCAGGTTGTTGAGAAAAAGAATCTGCGTATGTTCATCGCCCGGTATTTTCAGTGAGTATGCCGAACTTAATAGACATCACTAAAGAGTGTTACCTAGCGCGTGCTGGTCGCTCATACCGCTGCTCATCTCCAGGCTGTCGGTCAGCACGCTGATGATGTGATCGCCGGAGCTGCGGCCGCTCTGCAGCATGTGTTTCCCAGCATCCTTCAGTGCCAGAGCAGCTGCGGATGCGTTTCCCGCTACCTTATAACTCTCAGCGGCTCGCTGGAAACCCGCTGCCGCCTCGTCCCACTCCTGCAACAGAAAACACCGAGCTCAAATACAGGCGTTAGGATTAAATAAACACAGGAATACAAGCACAACCAGCTCAGACCATTTGCCATTTCATTATGATGCAGTTCAGTTTTCAAAGGTTTTTACATTTTAAACTCAAATTAAGAAGCAAAAGAGTGTTTACAAAAACCAACATATACAATTTTTTTTTCTTCTACTAATCAAAATTGGCATTGAGTTTGTATGCAGTTTTAATTATAAGGGTTGTTTTATTGCTCGTAATTCAATGTTTTAAAGGTTTAGAACAAATCTTATATTTTGTTGTCAAGTTTGGAGGTGCTGGAAATTCTGGTTTGCTTTTTTTTTCTTGATATTTGGTGATCATTTATGATCATAAACATGCATGATTATGCAAAATTATGACACTCTGATGTGTCCTGGTACAACAAACAACATTTCTATGACGGTTATGATGTTTGTGTGTCACCTGCACACCTCATGGATAAAGGCACACTACATTTTTCTGAAAAGAAATAATCTTTAATTCTGATTGTTGTTTATTGACATCTTTGAAAACAACCAACAAATAAATAAATATATAGATAGATAGATATATTTATATATTTTGTCAGTTTATTAGCTTTGAGGGTGTTTACATTTGTTACATTTATAGTTAACTAAAACTAATAACCATAACAAAAACATTTCATGACTTTGAATAAGATCAGTGTTCACTGAAGTAAAATGTAAAAATATCAGTTTCAGTTCTGAAAAAAAGTTAACCTATTCTTTCATCCAAAAAGGATTTACACGCATTGATTGCATACTGTATATTTGTATCTGTTCATATGTTAATGTTAATTTCACTGGGAATCAAACACATGATCTTGTTCTTCTGCTTGGTTTGTCTGTATTGAATCCCGTTAGGGTCCATGTGACGGAGAACTCACCTTCCCCAGCAGGTGGCAGTGTGCGAGCCTCACACAGGCGTCCCCCTCGGCTCCGGCGTCTCCCTGTGATCTGTACAGCTGAGCGGCCTGCAGATAGTGTCTGACCGCCTGCGCTCGGTCCCCCAGAGCCTCGTGGGCCGTGGCCAGGTTAAACTGCAGGTCTGCGATGCGCTCGCCTCTCTCGCCCGGCTGTGTGCTCGACAGGACATCCAGGCCCTTCTGAGGCTCGCCCGCCTCCACGTACGCCGCGCCCAGATTGAACGCACACGTCCGCTGCAGTTTCTTCTCTCTGAGCTGAAGAAGAGAGCAAATCATGAGGCTGTAGTCTGTGACTGATATGACAGATGCGGCAAACGCAGTTGTTTGCTGTAACCGACGTCCGTGCAAATACTTATTTACATGATTTATTCATTGCACAACTGATAATGGGGGTGGGTACTAAAATATAATTAGTAATATTCAACTTGTCATCTGATGGCAGCCATCATTTTTTTGTGCAAGGGACCCCATACAACCGATATCTATATATTATTTATTAAAAAAATTCTAAATAAAATAAAAAGTGGAGTAAAAAAATGACTACAAAATGTCAGGATTCAATTACCATCTCCTTGTGTTTTTGTGAAATTTAGTAAATATTTGTGCACTAAATGAAACCAATTTTTTAGTGTGTGAAAAATTTATTTTATAAATATACTATAAATTATTTATTAAAATATTTAGTTTCTGTCTTATCTACTGCATTATTCTACCTGTTCACTGACTTTATTCTAATTCTGACCTTTTTTTTAGTTTAAATTGGGCGATTCTGATTATTTTCTTTCTATGTCTTCCAATTCTGTTTTATTTTTAATAAAAATCCAGAATTGTGAAAAGTGTGGAAAAGGCAATCCATAATCGAATTTTTAAATATTTATTTTAATCAAACTGTTTTTTTTTCTTAATCTTGTTATATTTAAGTCTAATTGTTATTATTCTCCTTTTTTTAACATATGTAGTATAATGCATGTTATAAGAAATAATATGGGGCTAACGAAGACTTTAAATAAATGTTTTCTCGACATGTTTCATCGATGCATTAGTGGTGAAAAGTTGTGTGCTTTCCTGCTTCATGTCAGTCTGGTCATTCTCATCAAATCATTTTAATTTAGAAATGCCGCACTTTGTTTTTCACACACACACACACACACAAAATATTCTATTTGTTTTTGGTCAAATTTACTTGCATAAAAAAAGAAAAAAATCACAGTGCTTGCTCTCTTGTTGGTCTGTTTGCTTCTACTAAATTTGTAAAAGATTGCATAAACTCAGTTCTGATTCCATGTTTTCTTCACATTCTCGGGTACCTTCGAGGCAGCCTTTAATGCGCTCCTGAAGCTCTGCAGCGCTGCGTTATTGTCTCCGCTCTGCAGGGCTGCATGTCCAGCTGCGGTCAGTCTCTGAATCTCCAGCTGAGCGTCCGTCTCCTCCGCATCGGCTCTGTCCGTCCCGCTCCGGTCCGCTTTCTTCTTCTTCTTCTTCTGCTTCTCTCGAGGAGACCCATCAGAGGCCATGAACTCAGAGTAGATCACAGCTGAGAGGTGACATGATGCTCAACCTGAACACACACACACACAAAGTTGATTTTTATGTTATGCCATTATAATGTTGCCAGAAAATGAGTAATAATATTACTTTTAAAAAGGAGTAGGTAGTAATGAAATTATATATTCCATTTTTTCATTAAGTTGAAGCCCAAGACTGCTCATAAACCATGTTTGTGTCAGCATAAACCATATATACCTGAACACACACACACACACAGGATGTTACATGGGTCATGAAGTGTTTCTGTAAAATAAAACTAAATCTGTACTACTGTACGTTACACATTTTTCTTTTCTTTTTCATGTTGACTTTAGATGTGTTACACCGTTGTGTTAGTAACGTTGGACAACTTACCGAGTAATAAAGTAAAGTTCTGAGATGAAAAAGACATTTTTTTCTTACAATAAGCGTATAGCCCAATCCTGAGGGGAAAAATAAAGGGGAGACGTAAAGTTCTATAGGCAACACAAATCAAGTTTATAACCTTACCTTAAAGGACTGATGTCTGTGTGAAACAAGTTGTCTGTGTGTTGAACTAAAGATGTTTCGTCATAATTCATATTTTCTAGTCAGTTTTATGGTAAACGTTCAAAGCAGCAGCTAGTTTTGACAGCTTTGGGCGCGAAAATTTAAACGTACCACTTATTGGTTTTGACGTGACGTGACGTAACCGAAGATAGTAATTAGCATATAAATTTTATTATTATTGTTGATGCTGTTATACACAGACACGTGTCAAGACACGTTACATTTAAAGTAATTAATTCAGAATTTAAACTCTAAAATTGTATTATTTAAAAAAAAATGTATTTCCATATATCTGACTGGGCAGGAAAGCTGTCAATCAGACCCACCCTTAGCCCCGCCCCTCGCTTTATAATAAAATATTCCACGCGAATTTCCTCATAAAACCTTCGTAAAGTAAACAGTCAGACCCAGGAATGACTTTAAAGAATTCGAGTAAAGAAAATAAATGGTGAAACCGAAACACAGCTAGGACAGTAGTTTTAACCCGTGTGTGTTAATGGCAGAGAGGATTCACACTTCACTAATGAATCATTCATCAGTCTTCTAGAGTGTCACTAAAACACACGACTAAACTAAAGTCTCATCACACACACAATATAAAGAATCTACAGCACAAAGTAAACCATATGATACACCGCATACAACTGTAACAGGCGTATAACACGCTTATAACCCGGAGTTTGTCTCTGAAGGAGGTTCACGGTCACTTACACGAACTTTTCACTGGGATCCCCGGATGTCGCGCGTGTTTGACGCTCATATATTCGTCCTTTAGAATCATGTCGTAAATTCTGAGCTGATCGAAGTATGAAGATGCGAGTAAACAGGTGTCTCTCTCTCCGCACACCTGAGCAGGTGCTGTTCACGATGCTTACACCCGTCTCCATGGAAACGCAATCGGTGACGTTTCCAAGAGGGTAACCGGTTTCATCCTTGAGCATCTACATGTTATTATTATTTATTATACATATATATATATATATATATATATATATATATATATATATATATATATATATATATATATATATATATATATATATATATATATATATATATTTATTTATTTATTTATAGTTAAAAATAGGGTTTACTTTCCAAAAGAATCTTTAAAACATTTTAGGTCATCTAAAAACATAAGCAATAATCATTAAACCTTCTCATAGTCTGGTTCATACAATTAAACAAGATTACTGTTCTTTTACTCTCTGGTTTGTTTGTTACGTTTAAACTACAGCACCCACAATGCGCTGCGCCTCTTTCTGCCGTCGTCGGGTGGGAGGAGCCGCGTCGCAGCCAATGAGAAGCGGGCGGGATATTCAAACTGTAAACAACTGACAGACGAGAACGCTCGCGTTTTCAGGCGTCATTTATCGCTAAATTGTCGTCGCAGCCAAATGAGAGTTTAAACCTAGTTATAGATATAGATGTATTAGATATTTATTGAACACTACAGAGAGAGCGCAGCACTAATTCGCGGCTTCGGACAGAAACGGTCTGATAAGAAGTAAATCGCGTCGTCTGTCAGAGATCAGCGCGTGCGTTTGTATCGATCTGATTCTATAGGAATATTAGATATTAACAACACAGAGATGGGGGACGGTGTTCAAGTTCGATCCGGCTGTAAGTACTGAAATAAAAGTGTGTGTGTGTGTGTGTGAGAGAGAGAGAGAGAGAGAGAGAGAGAGACTTGAACCTGAATACACACAGACTCGTGGGGACTCGTGTCACGGGCAAAGAAGCTAATAATTCACACAGAATGAAAATGTTTGAACATTTTGAAAAAAAAGTCACAGTGATAACTAAGCCGAGGTGTGTGTGTGTGTGTCTTCGTGTACCTAATCATATTTTGTGGGGAAATTTCTACCCAAAAGTGAGTAAACCTGACAAAATATTTAAAAAATCCCCCTTTTGGGGACGTCCGCTGTAAAAATAAAGTAAACAAAGATTTGTCTTTAATTTTCTGCGGTTTTCTTTGAGGGAGAGGGTGCATTAGCTTCTTCAGCATCTGTGACTCTTTATATAAAAGTAATATAAGTCTGTAATGTCTCCATTTAGGTAGAGGTGTGTGTGTGTGTGTGTGTGTGTGTGTGTGTGTGTGTGTGTGAGTGTGTGTGAGTGTGTGATGTGTGTGTGTGTGTGTGTGTGTGTCTGTGTGTGTGTGTGTGTGTGATGGAGAGATTTTGAGGATTCAGAATGTTGCTTATCAGATACCTGTGTCTGTCTGGAAGAGGAGATGGATGAACAGAGGATTCAGAATGTGGCTTATCAATACCTGTGCCGTCTGGAGGAGGCCAAGAGGTGCACAACACACACACACACACACACACACACACACACACACACACACACACACACACACACACACACACACACACACACACACACACACACACACACACACTCACTCACTCACTCACTCACTCACACTCAAAGTAGTTTCAGCAGTTTCTCTGCTGTGAGGTGTGCGTCTGATGTGTTTTCGGTTCATGTTGTTTATGTCGTTATTGGGTTTAACTGTGTGTTTTGTCCATAAAGTGTAGTAAGTTCTATTAAGTTTTTTGGTCATCAATAATCTGTGAAAAATTATAAAAAAACGCCTCCGATGACCACTGTGTGATTTATAAGTTTGACTGTTTTAAGTTTAATTGGTCAGAAAAATAAAGCCAAAACATACATTGGATGAAACCGTGTAAATGTGGGTCAAATTTATTGAAATTGAGATTTAAGCAAATAATCTCCACTGGTGTCTGATTGTCTGAGATGTAATTATTTGAAAACCTGGGATCTGAGGTAAAGAGTCAGGTTTAAGAGCAGAGATCAGAGTCATCCTGTCAGCTGCTGAGGATCACCTGTGTTCAGGTGGATGGAGGCGTGTCTGGGGGAGGAGTTACCTGCTCCCGTTGAGCTGGAGGAGGCGCTGAGGAACGGTGTTTATCTGGCTAAACTCGGCCACTGCTTCGCTCCTCGTGTGGTCCCGCTGAAGAAGATTTACGATCTGGACCAGGAGCGATACAAGGTCAGCCATTCATGACGGAGATGAAGCGTATCACTGCCAAAAAATTATGCTCTTCTTCAGGATTTTTATCCTGCTTTCCATTATTTATATATGTTATATATATATATTTATATATATATATATATATATTTATATATATATATATATATATATATATATATATATATATATATATATTTATTTATATATATATATTTATTTATTTATATTTATTTATATATGTATATATTTATTTATATTTATATATTTATTTATTTATTTATTTATTTATAACTTTTTAAGTAACTTCAGTTAACAAAGCAACAAGAAAATAGCGTTTAAAGGAGTATTTAATTTAAAACAATGATTCTTTCTTCATCTAGTTGCTCTCATGTCGTTCCAAAGCTGTGTGAACACAAGATATTTTGTGCAGTATCCGTCTTTTTGTTCATACTCTGCAAAATCTCACATTTATCCTCTTTTTGGTTGTTTTTCCTAGTACAAATAACCTCTTTTAAATCAAGGTGGACACACATCAAGTCTTAAGTGCATTAAAAGGATTTTTTTCCCTCTCTGCCGTCTGTGTCTGAACGGTACACTTGTAAGGTGGATTTCGCCAAATATTCAACCTAACTTTGGTGCTTTTTTCACAACACAAGGTTGAATCTGGTTTTAATTTATCTGAGTGAGTATCGTCTTGTTTTTAAGGAGGTTTAGGTGTTTTTTCTAATAGTAGCGGTTCAGTCTTCTCCGTGAAAGCCCCGCGGGTTTGGAACGACTTGAGGACGTTAATGATGATGTGTTTCTGCCGTTAAACGTGATCTGCTGTCTGCTGTTCAGGCCACCGGGCTTCAGTTCCGTCACACAGACAACATCAACCACTGGAGGAGCTCCATGACGGAGGTCGGCCTGCCCGCGGTAAACCACACCCCATGATGCACCGCAGCCGTTTACTCTAAAGTGCATTAAACGTTACTGAAGACCGTTCCGGCTGTGTTCTGCAGATCTTCCACCCGGAGACGACGGATGTGTACGACAGGAAGAACATGCCCAGAGCCGTGTACTGCATCCACGCGCTGAGGTCAGCACACGACCGCCGGCGAACGTCGGGGTTTGTGGTCTCGTCACTAACTGCCTTCCGATCTCTTCCCAGCTTGTTCCTGTTTCGTTTGGGACTCGCCCCTCAGATCCACGACCTCTGCGGGAAGGTCAAGTTCACAGGTGAGGCTCTAAAGGTGTTTTTGAGGCGGGCTGAAGCTCGGCTGTGGGTTTGTGACGTGTTTGACGTGTTCTGCAGAGGAGGAGATCAATAACGTGAAGCTGGAGCTGGATAAATACGGCATTCAGATGCCGGCGTTCAGTAAGATCGGAGGAATTCTGGCCAACGAGCTCTCTGTGGACGAGGCCGCAGGTAAAACACAATTTAATAAATCGTTACAAAACACACTTCTAACGTCTTCATGAACTGCAATGCTGTTATAATAAATGGGTATGCATCCAGACATATTTTTGATCTATTGTAAAAACCCAATCCTTATTTTGTTCACATAGTTTTTATTAGTTTTCTTTCTTTTTTCATTTTTGTACATCAGGGTAAATTAAATTAAATGTTGCTGAAATGCTTCACTTCAGTTAACATTTATTATATTTCGAGTGGATTTGGACTTAATGTTAGTTCATTGTAATAACCCTAATCCAGATCAATATGTTTTAATTTTTTCAAAGATTTACTTGAGATGCAAAATGGCGTGAGATAAGTCTTGTGAATGTGGCTATTCTTTTTCTTTCTTTTGTTTTTCAAACTTTTTTTTACATTTTTAATTATAACCTAATTAAAATGATGATGATGATGATGATGATGATGATAATAATAATAAAATGCATAAATAAAGTTAATAACTCGCAACCCCCTTAAAAAATACAAATAATAAAATAAAATGAAACAAACTAGCATACTTGTGTTTTTAGATGTGAAAGAATCTTTAGATGTTTGTACTGGAAAACAAGATTAAAACTAAAAATATAGTTTGATCTGAACTATTTGTTTTGATGTTTAAATATCCTCTTTGTTTGCCAACTTGAACAACTGTGTGTGTGTGTGTGTGTGTGTGTGTCTCTGTGTGTGTGTGTGTGTGTGTGTGTGTGTGTGTGTGTGTCTGTGTCTGTGTGTGTGTGTGTGTGTCTGTCTGTGTGTGTGTGTCTGTCTGTCTGTCTGTCTGTCTGTCTGTGTGTGTGTGTGTCTGTCTGTGTGTGTGTGTGTGTCTGTCTGTGTCTGTCTGTCTGTCTGTCTGTCTGTCTGTCTGTGTGTGTCTGTCTGTGTGTCTGTGTGTCTGTGTGTGTCTGTCTGTGTGTGTGTGTGTCTGTCTATCTGTCTGTCTGTGTGTGTGTGTCTGTCTGTGTGTCTGTCTGTGTGTGTGTCTGTCTGTCTGTCTGTCTGTCTGTCTGTCTGTCTGTCTGTCTGTCTGTCTGTCTGTGTGTCTGTGTGTGTGTGTCTGTCTGTCTGTCTGTCTGTCTGTCTGTCTGTGTGTGTGTGTGTGTGTGTGTGTGTGTGTGTGTGTGTGTGTGTGTGTGTGCACACAGTGCATGCGGCTGTGATCGCCATCAACGAGGCGGTGGACCGAGGCTGTGTGGAGGTCACAGGTCAGGCCCTGAGGAACCCTAATGCCATGCTGAGCGCTCTGCAGGACTCACTCACGGCCGTCTATCAGGAGCTGCTGCGGCAGGCGCGCTGTCAGAAAGCAGCGCGAGCACACACTCACGTGAGTCTCACACCGACACACACCTCTCTCA